>NC_079219.1:24005146-24305146 GCF_029633865.1 Lampris incognitus | reverse complement strand
CACCATTATGTTTTCATCTGTGTTTAGAGGTGCGCGATATGATGATCCGTCCTATTACTAGTATACGGCCCGCTATGACTATCTTGCATTAGGGCCCGATGCTGATTCGTTACGCCCCTATGGAGGGCGCTGTACAAACCATCATTGATCAAAAGAGCTGCAGACCTGCAGTAGAGGGTTTTACATGCTATTGTGACTGTAAATGCTTTTGTCTCTGTCATTAATTCTGATGTTAGCCATGAGTGCCCATTTTGCACTGATTGTGAAACTGTTTTTCGTGGTTTCATAGAATGTTGTCAACTGCTGCCACTTTTTATAATGTCGGAAAATGTTTTTGGATTGTTTGGGGAAGTCTTTTCTAAACCCATGTTCATTCTGGGCTACAGGTATTCTCAGAAAAACAAGGTCAGATGTCAGCTTTTTAATTTAATTCTGGGGAGGGCAAAGATGGCAGTGTATCTGAGCAGAAGACACAAAATGGAGAAAGCTGGGAGTGATGATGCAGTTTTTGTGTTTATAAACATTTTAAAAGCACGTTTAAAAGTAGATTTTTACTATTTCAAAATGATGAAAAATCTGGAAAGTTTTCGCAGTGTGTCATGTTACAAAAATGTGCTTTGCTGTGGTGTGGATGATGAGCTGATCTTTGGGAGGATACTGAGATGATTTAGATTCGGTGAATCCTATGTTACTGACCATGTTGGTTTTTATCCTGCTTATTTTTTGTAACTTTTATGAAAGTATTGTTAAAAATCAAAATACCCCCCCCCCACTTCCTATGTACTTGTATGATCGCTGGAGCATGTTCAGTTCTCTAACGAATTATTTTTTTTAAAAGGAATCCGTTTACCAGATTAACCTTTGCTTGCTGTGGATCCCACAGGCATGTAAGGCTCGTCTGGGTTTTCAGTATGTCGACAGAGTTCAGAGAAACTAGACAATTAAGAATGGCGTATTAGGACATTGAAAATGGTTTACAGGCAAAATCCATTACCAGCTAGGTTTATTTAAAATTGAGGTGGGGGGTTCGGGGTTGGTGTGAAGGACCTACTTTCTTTTCTTTCTGTTAGCCAGACATTTATGTCTGTTTCCTGTTGACATTATTCGGCTGCTGCAGCGAGTTGTAATAATCACATACGGCCATCAGTCAGAAGTGACTGGATGGTGTGGCGGTCTATTCCGTTGTCTACCAACACGGGGCTCACCGGTTCAAATCCCCGTGTTACCTCCGGCATGGTCGGGCGTCCCTACAGACACAATTGGCAGCGTCTGCTGGTGGGAAGCCAAACATGGGTATGTGTCCTGGTCGCTGCACTAGCGCCTCCTCTGGTCGGTCGGGGTAGCTGTTCGGGGTGGAGGAGGAACTCGGGGCGGGGGGGGGGGACAGCGTGATCCTCCCACGCGCTATGTTCCCCTGGTGAAACTCCTCACTGTCAGGTGAAAAGAAGCGGCTGGAGACTCCACATGTATCGGAGAAGGCATGTGATAGTCTGCAGCCCTCCCCGGATCAGCAGAGGGGGTGGAGCAGCGACCGAGACGGCTCGGAAGAGTCGGGTAATTGGACGGGTACAATTGGGGAGAAAAAGTGGGGGAAAAAATCCAATAAATAAATAAAGTGACTCCCATCGACCCACAATCAGAGCTATCCGAATTAATACCTCAAACCCATCATTGTTGGATGACTGCTCATAGTAATGTAGTGTATACCTGCATTTCAATAGCATATCAGCACTATTCACTTAAATGTTCTCCTATTGTCTAAAAGTATCTCCTAGCATAGCACTGTTCTGCAGAGTGATCACATGCACAGACAAGTAAAAATGAACACTTTTAATATAATCACAATATACGTAAGAAGGAGGAGGAACATCATTACCCTCATCAATCCTGGTACTATAAGACGAGTTACCAGGCACAAAATGTAATCTAATATTCTGTATCACGGGGAGAACTCAGATCAGTATTTACTTGGGACAGCTGGGACTCTGCCTGATCCGTCATAGGATATTATAAAGATAATAGCTTTTTAAATTTAAAACCATCAAAAAGTTCCAAATCAATAAACAAATAAAATGAACTCTTACCTTCGTCTTAACCATTCACAAGCTGTTTAAATGACTTTTTTGGGAGGCATTAAGTAGATGTCATGTTTGTTTGAAAAGATTTCTGGGACAATGTCATTAAACACGACTTGATATGGGAGCAGGATGTGGGTTGGAGAGGAGTGAGAAGCAGGACACATTATTATTCTACCCTTGAAAGGCAGTTTCACCAAGGCTGTGAGGCCTGTTATTCTGTCCCTGCTTTAAAGCATATGTTTTATTTTTAAACTCATGATGAACCAGTGATAAGTCTTGGCTAAATGGATCTTTTAACTGTTTGAGTTGGCACTGCTGTCATTTGTGATGGTGGGTTTGAATATAATTTGGATTTAAATGCAATTACGGAGGGGGATTTATTGATTCAACAAAGGCACTATTTGCCCCTAGTCTCACTAACCCTCTCATATTGAATTCCTGCAAGGCCAGAAACCACACAAATTACTTTTCTTTTTTTTCTTTGGATCTCGCAGGTAAATGCAAAAACCTAATTGGTTCATCAACAGCTCGACTCCTTGATTATGTGAGAGAACTGCAAATCAGCTCCTGATTGGTAGAGTGGTCCACCAGTGAATCTTGAGCAGGTTGATTAGTCTCTGTGTGGGTGTTGATTTAATAGTGTCACTTGAAGGGTTACCTTCTTTTTAGATAACTTTTAAGTCAAGAGCAAAAATAATTAGCGTATCACTTGTGGCATCGGGCGGCCCAGTGGTTAGCACCGTTGCCTCACAGCAATAAGGTTCTGTGTTCGAACCCCAGGTCATCCCAGGCCCTTTCTGTGTGGAGTTTGTATGTTCTCTCCATGTCTGCGTGGGTTTCCTCCGGGTGCTCTGGTTTCCTCTAACCATCAAAAAGACATGCGGGACTTCCAGTTGGGAATCCGAATGTAGTGGTCGCAAAAATCTCACTCTCCCATCACTTTTTCAAAAAGAACAATTTTCATTACCCCAGACTATTTGAAATATGCTGTGTTGGGCAATTAACACTACATCAAATAATTTTCAGTGAAATGGCTTCTAAATCATCAAAGCAGATGAGGAAGGATAATGCCAAGAAGGACGATGCTCGTGCTGTATGCAGCACTTCCTGTGTAGCTAGCCTGCTTGAAGAAAACAAAGCGAGCATTCTAGCTGAGTTCAAAATAGCTTTCGCGTCCTTAGAAGAGAAATTGACCCAAACACAAGCCAAGGTACTGGACCATGACCAGCAGATTATCTCAAGGAAGACAAATGCTACCCTTCTAGAACAGTGTATAGTACATGCACTGCAAATGTGCTATGTTGGCCGATAGCAACGTGAAGCTAACAGTTAAGGCAGCAGACCTAGAAGGCCAGCGTCGGGGGAGTAATATCAGAATCATTGGTTTGCCGGAGTCTATCGAGGGCTCTCGGCCTACAACTTTCTTCGTGGATCTGCTGTTTGAACTGCTTGGCAGACAAGCTTTGCAATATCCCCCCGAGTTGGACCATGCACATAGAGCACTCACCGCTGAGCCACCCCCAGGCGGAAAGTCGCACGCGGGCCGTGATTATTCACTTTCACCGCTATCAGATAAAGGAGCTAGTTATTCACAAGGCCCGCAAGCAGTGAGATAAACTCCAGTACCAGGGAAAGCCCGTATGGATCTTCGAAGATTACACCCCAGATGTCTTTGAGCAGCGCACAAGATACGAGGAGGCCATGTCAAAGCTACACAACCTGGGTCTTAAATCAACCTTGCTCTTCTCCGCTAGGCTAATCATCACGCTGAAAGATGGGGTTAGGAAGGGACTCTCCTCCCCCGAGGGAGCCTGCAACTTTGCGGCGGCCTACCAACCGGCCGATGACTTAGCCTAATGTACTGCGAACACCTGTCTACGAAATAAGTCCAAGTATACGGTAATAACAAGCAAGCAAAATTTTATTTATATAGCCCTTTAAAAAACATAGCTACAAAGTACTTTACACTCCAAGCACAAAATACGAATAAATACATAAATTAAGTGAATATAAAAACATGGCACTGGGAGTAACAAACCAAGCTAAAAATGAAACAAAACAGAAGTCAGGAGTGGGAATCTATAAAAAGGCTTGCCTGAAAAGATGGGTTTTTTAGAAGCCGCTTAAAACAGTCCAAATACTCAGCGAATCTAATGGATTCGGGGAGATTATTCCAGAGGCTTGGGACTAAAACTGCGAAGGCCTGGTCACCTTTTATTTTGCAGTTGGAAGTGAGGAATGGATAAAAGACCGAGGTTTGAGGATCGGAGTGGTCAGGAAGTGGAATGAGAAGATCAAAAATATAACTGGGGGCAAGTTCATGCTGTGCTTTAAATGTAATCAATAAGATCTTATAGGTTATTCTGAATTTTACAGGAAGCCAATGGAGGGATACAAGAATATGGGTAATATGGGACCCACAGCTAGTTCTGGTTAGTAGTCTAGCGGCTGCATTCTGAAACAACTGTAGACGATTTAAAGTAGCTTTGTTGAGGCCAGAGTAGAGGGTGGTGGAGGTGTGTTGTCGTCCTGTCTGTGACATGTGGGTACCTTGCTGACTGTTCGCCACTCAGCCCCTCTTTAAGGGGACTTATGCATGGTTAATGGAGTTGTATATATGCTCGCAAGTGTAGTACATACCCTAACTGCAGGTCCCAGACTATATGTTCGGGACTCTCAGCAGTACTGCAACAGTCTTGGTGTAGTTAATGACCGCGTTTATTCATTGTATTTATTCTATTTTACTTTATTTTCCTATAACTTATACCAAACCTTACGTATATGCATCTTTATTTTCATACTGAATTGTAGTGTTCTATTATATTTGTTGTAATTTCTATATTTATTCTACTATAGTAACTTATTTCCTGTGGAAGAGGCATACGGGATGGGGTGTAAGGTAGGGGGTTAAGGGTGTTTTGTGTTGGGAAGAAAACGTAAAAACTGAAAATGCCCCGTATGACGTTTTTTCTATTATTGTTCAATTTTTTACTGCATTTCCTTCAATAAAGTATTGTTTAAAAAAACACATGCATGTTAGGGTTAATATTCCTGTGTCCCTGACCAAGGCAATGGAAAGAATAACTGGAGTTGGTCCCCTGGGTGCTGTAGCTGCCCACTGTTCCTATACAATAGGATGGGTTAAATGCAGAGAGCAAGTTCATTGTAAGAATACAATTCGTTGTAAGAACACAGTGTCGAATAAAGTATCCTTCTTCTTTCTTCCTCTCTAAATGGTGCAATGGCCGATACTCCGCACATGAGATATGATCATGACTTTTTAAGTCTAGTTAATGTAATGTCATGGAGATTTGGTAAAGGTGCATGTCTTCAACTAACATAAAGACAGGAGTACATTAACAGAACAGGCACAGTACCTCGCATTTTAGGGAGAGGGAATTGCAATAAACGGTAAACTATACATGGCATGTGAAAGTCCGGGAATGCAATGAGACATCACACACACACACACACACACACACACACAAGATACAGTACTCTCCATTTGTGGGACAAAGACAGCCCGCACCTGAGAAGGCAGCTGTCACAGAAACAGTTGCATGAAGAGGAAGTCAAGCTTGTGCTCTCCCAGGACCTCCAGCATCCTGTCCAAGTTTAGACGGCTTACTGTCACCGAGGCCTTGTAAAGAGAGAAGCCGGCTGGCCCGCTCAGCATCAGAAAGTTAAAAGTTTTCAACAGGTAAGCCTTGAGTGTCTCGTATTTATCCTGCTGAGGAGGATTTTTGAGGAGGCTCACCACCCTGGTTGCTGTTGAACTGCCAAGAGCCAACACCACATAATAGTATTTTGTGGCATCCACGGTGATTTCCCGCAATGTGAACTGTGCTTCTGTTTCGGCGAACCAAGCCGAGGCGGACGACTCCCAGAACTCAGGCAGCTTGAGAGAAACGGCATTAGTTGGCATGTTCATAAAGATTTGTCTCTGGAAATGTCCTGCAGACAAACATCTGGCTCACCAATGTGGAAACTGCAGGAGAGTAGAGACGGACAATTTCTCTCTTTAACTACACAAACGCGTGTAATTTATTCATCCGTAAAAAATCACCATCATTAAAAACATGGCGCTGCCCCAACCCCTACTCCTCACTCCGCGCTCTCAACCCAGAAACCCTCTCTTAAAGGGCCCGTGTCTACCAGTTATGGTGAATTGTGCCCAGTGTGCCGAACAAAAGCTCTGGTCTCAGGAGATTAAAATAAATAAATAAAATGAACTGTCTCTGTAATTTTTTTGGCAATTTTGTCGTTAATAAGCGAGTAATAGCACACTTGTGATCTTTTGCAACCCAAATGTTAGCAGAGGTGGTTGAACTATGACTTTCATTATGCAACCAACCACTGATATGGGCAATATTTTCAGAAAAGCATTACTTTATGTATCTTCCCACTGAAATACACACTATTCTCTTTAAATTACATTGGTTTGATGGTATTTAGTTTGATGTATACTAAGAATTCATGTGATGATTCATCCATCCATCCATTATCCAAACCGCTTATCCTGCTCTCAAGGTCGCAGGATGCTGGAGCCTATCCCAACAGTCATTGGGCAGCAGTGGGGCTACACCCTGGACAGGCAGCCAGGCCATCACAGTCATGATGCCATGATGAGGCCATGATTCATGTTAGCCCAAAAAAGGTGGGCAAACTGTGGTCTGCAAATAAAAAGGTGAATAAACTGCATTTACCCTTCACTATACCACTGCAGACATCTTAAGAATATTAATAACAGTGGTTAGCATTGTTGCCTCACAGCAAGAAGGTCCTGGGTTCGAACTCCAGGCCGCACCAGATCCTTTCTGTGTGGAGTTTGCATGTTCTCTCTGTCTGTGTGGGTTTCCTCGGGGTGCTCCGGTTTCCTCCCACCATCAAAAAGACATGCATGTTAGGGTTAATACTCCTGCCTGTGCCCCTGAGCAAGGCAATGGAAAGAAGAACTTGAGTTGGTCCCCGGGCGCTGCAGCTGCCCACTGCTCCTATACAACGGGATGCATGCAGGGAACACATTCATTGTAACGGAACAACTGTACAATAACAAAATGAAGTGGCTTTCTTTTATTGGTACGGCTTGAAATGTATCTAGTGTGTGCCTTCTTTTTTATCTAAATTTAATTTCTCTTACCCATCCTTTGTCTAGACTAAAGGACTCGTCCTAAACTCAACATTGAGGTTTGTAAATATCTTGTCTATTATGACCAATTACTTAAAGAATTATGACATTTATATTTTTCAGACAGCTGTTAATGTTCAGTTTGTTGTAGTGTTATAAGTACCCTATTACTCTTTCATTAATCACTATGTACAGCTACATTATAAAGCATATCGGCCCCCCCCCCGAACCTTTGGTTTAAGTGTCAGTTTCAACTGTGGGCTGAAGATGCAGGAAAATGAGGGTTTAAAGAGTTGAAGTGTGTCAGGGTAGAGTAGCGGTCTATCCCGTTGCCTACCAAAACAGGGATCGCTGGTTCGAATCCCCATGCTACCTCCGGCATGGTCAGGTGTCCCTACAGACACAACTGGCCGTGTCTGTGGGTGGGAAGCCGGATGTGGGTATGTGTCCTGGTCGCTGCACTAGCGCCTCCTCTGGTCGGTCGGGATGTCTGTACGGGGGGGGGGAATAGCGTGATCCTCCCATGTGCTATGTCCCCCTGGCGATACTCCTTACTGTCAGGTGAAAAGAAGCGGCTGGCGACTCCACATGTATCGGAGGAAGCAAATATCTGCTTTGTAACTACAAGTAAAATAATGTCTTTATTATTCCCCCGCATTAGATGTTGTTTTTGTATTTTAACTGCCTGCCCTTCCAACTGTGCCCCAACATCACCCCACTATATGATATACATAAATTACCCCATTTGACGTTACCTTGTTATATTTTAAATGTAGACTATTTCAACAGTGCGCTGGCCCTTTAAATGCTTTTTCAAAACTCCAATCCTTACCCCACTGGCTGTAATGTTCTTTATCCTCCCATTGGTTGCAGTGCAGCGTAACTAGGGGCGTGACGCAGGGCAACGTAGTATTTGTTGACTCTGTGTTCTTCTTTGTTGAATCTGATTGGCAGCTGATGAGTACGTGACACACCCAACTTCTGTTCTGCATAGGCCTGAACCCCCTCATTCAATATGCTCAAAACAATATGCCCCATAATCACAATGAGCAGGTGTAGGCCTGGATACCAAGGCCTAGACCCCTGAACCCCAATAAGCGTTCCGGCCCGCATCGACCCACTGGCACTAACGCACCTGTCATGACATGTTAAATAAAGTGTGCAACATGTGAACTCTAGTGTTTTCTGCTCTACTTTATTTTGGCCTCACCCCACACCGTACACGTGACCTATGCCGCAGAGCACGCATAGATGTAAAACCTACTCTGCTCTCTCTATGGTCTCTGACTAGGCAGAGCTTCTCACCATTTACGACACACATAATCAACAACTGTCCTAAACCAAGAACATGACCAGCGCGAAAAAGGACAAAGCCGACCAGGAAAACCATCAGTTCAAATCTGACAGAACTGATCAGTTTAGATTTATTTTACCGGACCACACCGATGCCAAACCGACATGCTTGATATGCATGCAGACCGTAGCTGTCTGCAGAGTGGATAATCTAAAGGGGCACTTCAACACTATGCATGCTGCCAGTTTTAATGACAACTACCCTACAAAATCAGATCACTGCAAACAAAAAAACAGCAAATATAATATCATACAAGCACTCCATTTCTACTATCTGTAAATCAACATCGGCACAAGAGAGCACAACAGCTGCATCACTGCATGTTTCATGGAACCTTGCTTCAAGCTAAGAAGCCATTCACTGATGCAGAGTCGGGTAAAACGTGTGCAACTGACATGTTTCAAGTCATGATGAGTAGAACAAGAAAACAGTTTTGGAGTTATTAAAGCAGGTGCCACTGACAGCTAATACGGCACCAAGAAGAGTAGAACTATTAGCGGAGGAGTGTTTTTAGTTTAGTTTAGTTTATTGTTTATTTGACAGGGACAACGTACAATTTTACAATTGCACCAGAGTTAGCCGGCAGCTAATTTGTGTCTGCAATCCCTGGGCAGGCAAACAAACAACAATCAAATCATCGAGTAGATTTTTCCAATCTACTCGACGATTTGAAAAAGCAGAAGCCATATCACTACACTGTAAAAAGATCTGAGAATTTTATCTTAAAATTTCGATCTTTGCAATAGGCGCTACCTGAAACTATAAACTGGATACAATTTAAACAAAACATGTTTATTGATTCCATATAACGATTAAATGCTTGTCATGAACTAGAGAACAGCAATATTACAATATATTGAAATACTGACATTTTCAAAAAGGAATGTAAAACTACTGTAAATGACTGGCAATATGAGAAACTACAATAACAACCAGGGATATTTACATTGTGATAGTGCTTTTTGATAAGGAATTTGTGTGATCTGTGAAAACTTGATAATACTGATATTTTTTAGGGAATAATCATGTAAATTAGTACTCAGCTCTGAAGTTCAGCCTACAGAATGAGTTAAAGATAAACATGATTTGCTGGATGCTATCATGAACCTCAAGTGGTTCAACTGCCATACATACAGTAATAGAGCTTTGGCAACAATAAAAAATAAAAAACAAGTGTCTGGTGATGAAAAAAGAACAGTGGCAACGGTCTCTATGAGAGTCTGGAGCTTCTCCTCATCACCACTTTGCACCAACATCAGGATTCATCTTGCAGGAACCTGTAGATACATCTGGATTATATTTAGTTAACCCATCCAGTCACTGATTTCAGTGCTCTGTACTTTTTGAATTTTATGGCCAGCAAGACAAGCTCAACTACCAGTAAGAGTATTACGTTTCCATATGATAAGCTGCATAGGGCGCGATTTTCAGGCTCTTTGGCAATGCCCAATAGCCTAAAACAGTAGGTGCGGCATGAAATGTGGCTTGGAATATGAAATGGAATGCTGTGAATACACATAGTAGATGTGGTGTATTCTATTCCATATAACCATGCCACATTTTATGCCACACCTCCTGTTTTAGGGCATTGGGCATTGCGTAAGACACCGAAAATTGTGCCCTATTGTTACGAGTGTAGGACTTGCCTCTGAATGAATCAATTTTTTGTTTTCCATTCAAACTCCGTCAACTGTCGGAGGAAGCTGGAAACATGGAGGTTGAGTGCGGAGCTCTTCCTCTGCACCACTTGTCCACTTCTGTGGCTCACCCCTGTTTTTGAGGAACACTTAGTGCCCTAATCAGGATTTATCCTGACCAGGAACCTGTAGATACATTTGCTTTATAGTTAACTAACTCATCCAGTGAGCTTCGTACCAGTGCTCTGACACAAAGCTGCATATTGTCATGAGTGTGTAACTTGCCTCTGAATGAATTCCAAGATTATGGATGCTTCCTCTTGGTACTCCAGATTGAATACAAAGAAGCACCCAAAGAGGACTGTGAGTGCCGCCACAAAGTCAGTTTCCTCTGTGGCGACAACGCTACCCTCAGCGGACACCATCCATTTGGAGGCTCCCAGAAGGGAATTTCCTGAAATATATTGAATATCTTGTCACTTCATAGACATTTCCTAATAATTAAAGAGGCAATACACAATTTCTCAATTCACTTTCTGAGCTAAAAGGGGTCCCCTGTGATAAAAGGGGGCAAAAATGGAAAAGGCAGCATAATTCAAAATGTTTGCTTCTTTAAAACTTGTGATTTTATGGCTAAAGGCATTTAGGTAAGAATTAATTTTATAGATCATACGTGTATGAAGCATGCATTTGAATGTCAAGCTCAGTTTTATCAAAAATAAAATGTCAAACCAAATCCTTACCTAGCATGATGAGCCTGGGTGTGCTTGGTAGGGTCAGTTGAGCCTCAACATCAGCCTTGGTTGCACACGCACGCACGCACACACACACAAAGTTTAAGTATTATTTCCACCAAGACCACCCGTACAATCTAATATCTGAAATACATTATTATATTTGCATTACACATTATCACAATGTATAAAACAACTTACATCAGCCAAAAGGAACAGAGCCTCTTCCTTTTCCCTGAAATGTGCCATCATGATCAAGATGACAGCGAGATCTTGGTTGCAGGTTTTCTCCTCGATCTGGGTGAAGACATTCTGGACTTCTCTCCTCCACTTGGTCGTCTGACCCTTGAAGAACTGGAGAATCATCTGCCCTTTTGTTTGAAGTGCCTCACTCAGTCTGCCATGCAGTTGGATTCCAGTGAGTTTGCTGAAGTGGGCACACAGCCACCTTTTTACAAAAAAGAAATGGCCATTTCTCCTGCAGCTCTGCAACAGCTGGTGATGGTTTGGCGTTGATGTGTTTTCGCTGCAGAATGTAGGTGTCTTGCATGTAGTTGTAACCCTTCTTTAATAAGGATAGAATTTTACCTCAAGGTCAGGTATAGTATGAGTTGACTGTGTGAATAATCTGGATGAGGCACAAGGTAAGTAGAGTTGCATGGAATTATACTTAGGGAATAACAGTAGGTACCAATATTGGTATGAAAGTTTGCAAAAAAAAAAATATATATATATATGCAAAATACAAGTATGAATTACACACTGATAAGTTGCAGCGCTGCAATACCCCTGTTGTGCACAACATTCAAATAAACAAAATAATAAACAAAAGGAGATACCTCGTTGGGGCCCTTAACTGGAAGTTGTACTTGAATAAATCCAGGAAGTGAATGGCTACTGGAACAGTCTTACTTGAATAAATCTGTGAACTGTTTCCTGGCTCACAGTTCATCGAGTTCTCCAAAAGGAGGCGCTGCGCGGTCAATGATGGACGATTTAGGACGGATGAATCTGCTGACCACATCCGGTCCCAAAGTGGAATAGCGGGAAGACGCAACCTTAATGGCTACGTTGTGGGCCGTGTCCAAACACCAGTTCGCTAATATAAGCAATAAAAATGTTCAGGCTTGCAATCAGGGTAACGACTCACATAGAATGTAATGCGGAAGAGTACAAGTTTAACTGCTATTGCAAAATAAATACGATTGAAATTAACATTAAAACAATTACCACCTACAATATTTTCTACTCACAGAACAAAACAAAACAAACCTAATGTGAACATTTGTAAACATTTCCCGAAATACATCAACCTCTAGAAGATATTAAAACCACAGTATAGCAAAGAATTACATTCACATGTGGCTAACGCTAGCTACACATAGTGTGGTGAAGGCTAGTAACCATAGGCTGGTCACATCAACGTTGCAAATATATTTATGAACCACGACATTTAAACTATTACTTTTCAGGGTACTTAAGATATTCAACACAAAATATGTTACACATGGTACTGATAGGTTTACACATGCTTACCTAATATAAGAAATAAAAATGTTCAGGCTTGCAATCAGGGTAACGACTGGTAATCTGCCAGCTCGCATAGAATGTAATGCAGAAGAGTACCGCCCAGCAAGCCTGACGTAGGATCACGGTCTCTTAAAATGACGGTACCGATTTAGGCATAAGTACCCATAAATGTAAATGAACTACTGTAATATGATAGGGGGTTACATTCTCCCCTGCTTAAAACAGGTCGCCCTCGACCTATGATTAAAAGGACATAACCCCACTAATAAGATACTTAACTGAAAGCTCACATTATACATTGCATGAGGAGTTTGTTCTGCTCCCGGAACATAAAACTCAGTTCCTGCATTATTTTAAGAAGCTGCTCTAAACCTGTACTTCACACCGAGGCTGTGGCACACTGACAGGTCTGGGCAGATAAGAACCAACACATTAAACTTGGATCCTGTACAACACATGCTTTTAGGAAACCGTAGTTCAACTTCAGTATAGCCCAAATAGGGAACTACTTGCCCTGCTGCACCTTCAATATGTAATCGATCATTAACAGAATAGAGTTCTCTGTGACCTAAATTCTGACGATAAAATGATTCTGATAAACAGGTAACTTGAGACCCTGTGTCTATTAGGCATTTACACTGAACACAATCTAAATAGGCTAAACCTTCACACGAGTCTCCCACCAGCCCTTCAGGGATTGCTTCAGATGAATTTAACGCAGAACTATGATTCAACAGAGAAGTCGAGGATGATTGGACATTTTTCTTGTCGCGAGCCTCTGTCTGTCCTTCAACAGAGGCTCTTAGCTGTTTAACTGCTCTGCTGGAGAGGACTCAAGTGGCTGTGACAGCAACATTTTACTCTTGTGGCGAGTGATCAGCTTCCGTTGCACTAGCTCAGCATTTGCAGGTTTGAGCAGCGTTACAGGTGGTGATCATCCTGTCCGCACTGATAGCAGAACCCATTTTGTTTGCGTGAAACCTCGTTGTATGATCCAGAAGTATTCCTTTTTGCTTTACTCTTGAAGGGTGTCATGTCTGATTTTGGACCTCCCGTACTACTGACTTTGAGTTTAGCTAGCTCTTTTTCCAATTGCTCCACTTAATCTTACAGTGACTCTTCAGTGGAGGAAACATTTGTTGCTTTACTTCTAACCAACGGATCGGCTGCGACGTGCACACTGCTGTGGGCTTTCAAAGGAGTGTTTCCCAGATGGCGCTTCTTTCTACTTTCTTTTGACTCCCTCTCTGCCTCGAACGACCTCACCATGAACAGAAGCTCAAAGTATGTCACCTGTTGTCTGTGTGCTTCTGCCATGTAATCTCTGTTTCAGATGGGTTATTAGGGAATCGTCCCAACAACCACGCACAAACTGCTTTAACAACTGCAAGTCAGGATTTCCTGTAGTGAGCCCTTTGCGTTCCACTACTCTCTGCATGAGTGTGTGAAGCCGGTTTAAGTAGGCTGAGCATTTCTCGCCATTATTCTGATGAGTCTCAACAAACTGGATATATAACTCTTCACCATTGGTCACACTACCATAAGCCTTTTCCAATGCTATGAAATAAGCCTGGGCATCTGCAACGTCACCACCTGGGTTCGAATTACGTGGGAGCCAATGGGAGCTGAGCTCCCATGAAGGAGGCATTTGCTCCCTTGAAAGCTGTAAAACTAGATCTGTGGGGGTCTCTAACAAAATATTTTGAAAAACATTATTTGATCACTAATAATGCATCTTTCAATGTTATTAGGATTCTTTATGTTAGTGAAATAAATTGTTTTAAATAAATATGTTTTCCAAAAGAACTACGCACCATTATTCGTCCGTGAATAGGACATTTGGCTGCATTTTCACCACCGAGACACTGTGGGGCGATGTAGGATAGCCTAAAGCAACCTTGGTTTTGGGAAACTCGGTATGCTTGAAACGTTGACAAGGGCGCCAAGGTGCGGAGATGGAACGTTATTAATGTTGTCTTAGCTAGTAACATCAGGTAATGTGCAATATTTTTCACCATGCCTCCTCCTCGGCCACCAAAAAGACAGCTCACTGCAAGCCTGCTGGACTTTGGTTTTAACAGCTCAAAAGCTAAAAACGTTGCCGATTCAGAAAAAGTCAGCGACGTTAACGTTAGCTCGGCTGCTGCTAGCAACATTTCTGAAGAGGAGTCGACCACCACTAACGTTAATGAGGTAAGGCTTGACCAAGTCATTTTGCATTTTCTACAGAAAAGCATGGCTAGCTAACACTCTTTCAGATTAATTTTGAATTTCCCGTTTAATTAGCAGTGTTTAGTATACGTTAATGCGCGTTTATGTAAACTAACGTTATGCCTTCCTATAGGTTCGCCTGGGCTCTAATGTTAGTACAACTACTAGCGTCGGGAGTGGGACCACAGATGGTTCTCAAATCGAGGAGGCCGAGGAGCAAAATAAGGAAGAGGATGGTGGAGCTGGAGCTACACCACGAACCTGGGGAGAGGACCAGTGTGTAATGGCCTACTTTTCACTCTCACAGATGATAACACCGTTTCTGAATTAGCCGTGGAACTTCGGCATGTTTATTTCGCTCCATGTATAACGTGCACATAATCCGACTGACCCTCGTCTACCTTCCCGCCCCCGTGGCTGCTCTGTTTACTATCCCATAATTCCTTGTGTCCTTAAAGATGTATTCCCCTAATACTGAACATCACATCCCTCCAACATTCCCAAGAAAGTAAACATTACATTCCTGCTATAGGATAGGGGTTGAAGTTTCTTTGTAACCAATCCCACTAGAGGTATCACAACATAGACTTTTTTTTTTTAATTAACGGCATACAAAAACCAAACTAATGCTCCACTACAACACAGTCCAACGTGTTATGTTATGGCACAACATCATTAAGGTACTCTGGCCGCTTCACGGCAACCCTTCTTGGGTAGCGAGGGGCGCCTGAGGTCACTGGGCCTGACGTTGGGTTGGGTTCATCATTGTAAACAAAGTAATTTGGGTCAGTCTCACTCCGTGTGCTGTTGTCCTCTCCCAGTGTACCAGTTGGACCAAGTGTGGGGGACACTCGCTTGAAGTGTGACGCATTTCTTGTCACCACCTGCTGCCCCCGTTGAGCAGTGATCATTGTTCCTTTTGCTGCAGTGACTTGAAACAGCTCCGGATGGAAAAAGGACTGGAATTTGTTCTCTGGTCGCAGTCTTTTCACCAGCACATGGTCACCCACTTTCAGAGCAGGGGATGGGCGACAGAAGTGTTTGTCGTGATGCCCTTTCATCTTCTCTTTTGCTTGTGTGTCTCTGGCTCTCATGAGCTTGTCTGGAACTGTGTTTTGGACATTGGGTAGTGTTGTGCGCACCTGCCTACTAAAGATGGCTGTGGCAGGTGGTTTCCCAGTGGTGCTGTGTGGGGTTGTTCTGTATGCTCTCAGGAAGCGATTCAGTGCTTGTTGAGTGTTTTTGCATTCAAGTGTGGCAATCTGGATTGTTTTTTTCAACGTTTTCATAAAGCGCTCAACCTCCCCATTTGCTTGGGGCCAATAAGGGGTTATCTTTCTGTGGCGGAAGCCTAGGTATGAAGCAAACCTGGAGAAGCCCTCAGAATTGAAAGGAGGACCATTGTCACTCTTGACAACTTCTGAGATGCCAAATAATGAGAACATACTGTCTAGCTTTGGTATAACAGCTTTTGCAGATGTGGTGGACACCTTCTCCACCACCGGGAACCTTGAATAATCGTCCATCACTACAAGTAAGTACTCTCCATTTGGCAATGAGCAGAAATCTACACTCACCTCAGTCCAGGGTGCAGTTGGAGGTGTAGTCATCTGCAGCGGTGCGTGAGATTGTTTTGTGTTTGTCACTGCTTGGCAAGCAAGACAGGTTTTGACGCAGTCTTCTGTCTTTTGGTCTATACCAGGGAACCACACTTTTTCCCGCAAAAGTTTCTTTGTCTTTACCAACCCCTGGTGGCCTTCGTGAGCAATGTCAATCACTCGGTTATGCAGAGATGAGGGTATTACCAGCTTGTTACCTCTGAGAAGGAAATCAGATGTGGACACCATGAGCTCTGACCTCTGCATGAAAACATCGGAGGAGTGATTTTTGGGCTGGAGACATGTCTGCTGTCTGTTCCAGAAGAGTGTGCCACTGTCCTGTTCTCGCCGCAGCTATGACCCGCTGGAGGCATGGGTCAGACTGTGTGGCAGTGTGGATCTCCTGCAGTGTCAGCGCGGGGAACATCATGGTCAATGATGAAACGCACGTGTGCTTCAGCCAGCTCGGTGGCATGTGTGCTATTCAACTCGTGTGTGTGGACTGGGTGTCTGGAGAAGTAGTCTGCTGGGTTACCAACACCTGCCTTGTAGGTCACAGAGAAGTTGAAGTTCTGTAGCTTTAGTAGCCAGCGTTCAATTCTGGGAGGGGGAGAGGAAGATGGCTTGTTAAACATGGGCACCAGCGGCTTGTGGTCAGTAACCACTGTGAATGGGCATCCGAGTAGATATAACTGGAAATGAAGGCAGCCCCAGACTATAGCTAAAGCCTCCCTCTCAGTCTGTGAGTATCGCTGTTCTACAGGTGACAGTGTTTTGCTGGCATAGGCAAGTGTGTGCAGTGTACCATCAGAGTCAGTTTGGGTAAGAACAGCCCCTTGGCCTACAGGGCTTGCGTCCACAACAACTTCTGTGTGTTTCGATTGGCCAAAATAGGCCATGAATGTGTCGCTGCTCAGTGCATTTTTGAGTTTGTCAAAAGCTGTCTGGTGGGTTGGGGACCAGTCCCACAGCTGGTCTTTCTTTGTGAGCTCTCTGAGAGGCTGTGTCAGGGTGGCTAGACCTGGAATGAAACGACCACAGCATGTGACAAGGCCAAGGAAACTTCTGACCTCTCCTGGGTTCCGTGGGGCTGGGGTCTCCTTGACTGCAGCCACCTTCTTGGGGTCCACTGAGATGCCTTTATCTGAGAATACATATCCGAAAAACTCCACTTTGGTCTTGTTGAAGTCACATTTGTCAGCATTGAGTGTGAGGTTACATTCACTGAGACGCGTAAGGACCGCCTCTAGGCTCTTGTCATGTTCTTCTTGGCTATGCCATACACCAGCATGTCATCACTGACGTTCAGAACACCCGGGATGTCAGACAGTGTCTCTCTAATGGTGTTTTGGAAAATCTCTGCCGCTGAAGATATCCCAAAGTTGAGTCGTTTGTAGCGCCTCAGGCCCACATGTGTTGTGAAGGTTGTTATGTAGCGGGAGTCAGGATGGAGTTCAATCTGGTGGTAGCCAGCTGTCAGATCAAGTGTGGAAAACACTTTTGCCCCATTGAGGTCTGCTAGAATGTCGTTCACTGTGGGAGTGAGGTGCCTCTCACGCTTGATGGCTTTGTTTGGGTGTCTCATGTCAACACACATTCTGATTTTTCCTGGTTGTTTGGGCTTTGGAGCAACTACCACCGGAGAGACCCATGGCGTGGGGCCTTCAACACGTTCGATGATGTCTAGCGCCTCTAGTTTCTCCAGCTCCAGCTCTCATGTGGAAGGGGATGCGCCTGTGTTGTTGAGCCACTGGTTGCACTGTAGTGTCAATGTGGATTTTCACTTGGTGATCCTTGAGCTTTCCAATGCCTTGAAAAACGGTGGGGATTTTTTTGGAGCATGAGCGGCACACATACATTGTTGACCAGGCGGACTAGGTCGAGGGCAACTGCTGTCTGGCAGCTTACTACAGGAATCGCTGGCTTGTCGACCACGAAGAATGTTTCTCTGACAATTCTGTCTCGGAAGCTGAGTTGTGAGCAGAATTGCCCACACATTGGCAGAGGCGTGCGGGAGCCATAAGCAAAAATCTGGACTGATGTGTTCTGCAGTACTGGGCGGGCTGGGAGTGATTGAAATGTGCAATAGTCCATTACATTGACTGAGGCTCCTGTATCTACCAGCACTTCGGGAGGCGACCCATTTATCTGAATGGTCTGTTTCGGCGCTGTGATAGCTGGGTCTTTCAGTGTAAAAAGATATCTGGGGGAGTGGTCTGTGCTGTCTTCATTGGGACGCGGTGAGTGGGCATTTGATTTTGAGATGTCATCTGACTGTTGACATTGTACATAGTTCATGCTTTGTCTTGGGCGTAACCGGCACATTTTTGAGAAATGATTTTGTTTGCCACAATTGTGACATGCAAGCCCACGTGCTGGGCAGTAACCTTGATGAGGGAATGAGCCACCGCAGTTGAAGCACTCACGTCCGTGCGCGCCTGGGGCCGTATGTGCAGGCTGCCGGGCAGAATGAGCAGGTTGCCTAGCCCACTGATTCCTGCGCTCTCGGTGGCGCAGAGCCAAAATACCATCCGAAATGGTGTCTGATCGTTTCTCCATTTCACGTGCTTGTTGTTCAGACGCTTCTTCCAGCCTGGCTAGTTCCAGGAGTTTTGTCAGATTCACTGTGGGATCAGTGAGAGCTTTTCTCCTAAGCTTGTGCGATACGCAGGTTTGCACAATGTGGCGTCTTATTTCTGCGTCAACATCAGAGAACTCACAGGATACTGCAAGTGTGCATAAGCGGACACAGTATTCCCCAACGGTTTCATTTTCAGACTGTGTAGATTGCCTAAACTTGTACACCTCAAAATCCACATTCCTCTTTGGTGAAAAATAAGTCTCAAGTGCCTTAACGGCTTTATCAGTCTTTAGCGTCTCCCTTATCAGGCAGCGTCACAAAAATGTCATATACCTGTTCGCCCGCATAATGAAGTAGCATGGCACGTTTCCTAGTATTGTCTTTGATGTCCATGGCCAACAAGAAATTTTCGAAACGAGCCGTCCATTTCTCCCATCTAGGTCCCAACGTCCCCGGGGCACCTCCATGGATATCAAACGCCGGGAATGCGTCGCTCAACGTGAAAAACTTTGCCATGATGATATGGCAGATGACTTGGATGAACTTGTTGATTCGTGCTAGCTAGCTCAGCTAATGCAGTTAGCTGGAGTTACTACCCTTTTGTTACTACTGATTAGAGTACATAATTCAATTCCGCAGTGCAGGTTCCGTCAATCCACAAAGTCCTCGTCGCCATTGTAATGACCTACTTTTCACTCTCACAGATAACACCGTTTCTGAATTAGCCGTGGAACGTCGGCATGTTTATTTCGCTCCATGTATAACGTGCACATAATCCGACTGACCCTCGTCTACCTTCCCGCTCCCGTGGCTGCTCTGTTTACTATCCCATAATTCCTTGTGTCCTTAAAGGTGTATTCCCCTAATACTGAACATCACGCAGTGGAGGTCGTGGAAAGAACGATGCCCCTGGCTGGTGTCCACAAAGGATGGTCTTGGGTGCCTGGTCTGCAAGGAAGCTAAGACGCTGTTGCTTTCGGAAAAAAGGGTAGGAGTGCACTTATCTGATGCGTGGCTTGATGAGAAGGTGTGGAGTCCCGTTCAAAAGCAACTGCGTAAAAATATTTATATACACCGTGACAGCTGTGCTCACAAACGATCTGTGGAAATTGCAGAGCTCAAAGAAAAGGAAATGTTACCTAAGAACACTGCTAAACTCAGCGCAACTATACATAAAGAGACGGCTAGTTCGTTCAGGGCAGCTTAAACCGTTGCTAAAGAGAGGTTGCCATATACAAAACTGAATCCCCTTTTGAAGCCTGATGAGATGAATGGCGCAACAGTCGGCATTGCTCACAGATCTGATCATTCATGTGCCCAGATAGTGGAGCATATTGCACAGGAGATGAAAAAGAAATTTGTTTCTAAGGTCAAATCACTTGAGTCTCGCATCAGCATAACAATAGATGAAAGTGCAATTCATGGACGCTCGTGACTGGAAATGGAGATGTCGATAATGTGTTTTTGGACTTAGTTGAACTGGACCATGGCACAGATGCAGAATCGCTGTGTAATGCACTGAAAAACAGCCTTCAAGCAGCGGGAATGGATGAAGAGTTTCTAAAGAAAAGCCTTATTAGCACAGCCACAGACGGGGTGGCTGTGCTAACCGGGAAAAAGAACGGCCTGATAGCCCGACTGCAACAGGACTTTCCTCGACTGCAGGCTGTGCATTGCCTCGCGCATTGTTTAGAGTTCGCGGTGAATGACCCTTTGAAAGAGGTAGCAGGCTGTAACCACTTGGAAATCTTCCTCTCGAAACTCTACTGTCTTTACCACCAGTCCACAAAAGACGCAAGGGAGTTGGAAGAAGCAGCTCCAGAACTGAACATGCAAATACTGAAGATTGGGAAAGTGTTTACCATTAGATGGGTGTCCAGCAGTTTTCGTGCCGTCAAAGCTATGCTGAAAGATTTTCCAGTGTTGGCAAAACACTTTGAATCAGCTAGTGAAGATGATTCTCGTTCTGGTGTCGAGAAGGCCAAGTACGCTGGTTTACATAAGTACCTCACGTCCACTAGATTCCTTACCGATTTAGCTACAATGAAAGACGTGCTGCGTGAACTACAAAGTCTCTCCCTGAAGCTACAGAAATGGGACACGTCCCTTGTTGATGCAAGCCAAAACATTCACCAAACCATTGAGGTGCTCTCGGCCATGAAGAACCAAGGGGGGAAACCGAACAGAAAATCAAAACGGTCATATCCAGTGATCAGCTGAAAGGAGCTGATCTCACCGAAACCAACTGTAAAATAAACAAGTCACAATTTTACCAGTCAATCATCAACAGTCTCAACACGCGTCTCCCCAAGAGTGACCTGGTAACCATGCTCAAGCCTATGGATCAGCACTTCTGGCCAAAGGAAAGGACTAAACTCGTTCTATTTGGAGAGTGTGAGGTGGGGAAGTTTGCTAAACTCCTCAGAGAGCCTAGCGGTGAAGCAGTCAGTCAGTTCAGACTGGAAGCTAAAAGGAGAGGAACATCAGGGTGAAACCTTAAAAAAAGGCTAATAGTGGCAAGCACCACTATTCTTCCAACATCTGCAGAGTGTGAGAGAGGCTTCTCTGCGTGCAACGACACTGACAACCAGATCAGGAACCGTTTGCAAGCCAGGAGCCTCTCTGCATTGTTGTTTGTGGACTTAAATGGGCCTCCACTTGAACAATTCGACCCCATACCATTCGTCCAATCTTGCCTAAAGAAAGGACATCGGCCCTCAACATCTTGGATTCCTGGACGGCGACCACAGCCAGCAGCCATCAGACCACTTTGGTCGGTTTTGTCTCCGCCAAGGTAAGATGCTGGCTTTTACTTTTTACTAACCTATTTTACATGTCATGTACCCCCATGCACAAACAACAAAATGAGGTAGCCTACATTATAGATTATAAGCCATAATCACTGGACTGTTGTTTTGACGCACCAAACTGCAACATTAATAATATGAAATAGTAAAATGCTGGTTTGTCCTTCTCTCTCTCTCTCTCTCTCGTTTCCTCTTTTGCAGTGTACTCGTGATCTGGTCTCGCCACGCAACATTGTTACTGGCCGCTGTGCCATGCATGCCATTTACGTGTGTGAGTGAGTGTTGGTGATCTCGACTCTGGATACATTGGACTTCCTTGTCACTGGCCACTGTGCCATGCATTTGCCATTTATGTGTGTGAGTGTTACTGATCTCAACTCTGGATTTTCTTGTCACTGGCCGCTGTGCCATGCATTTGCCATTTACGTGTGTGAGTGAGTGTTAGTGATCTTGACTCTCGAAGTAAGCAACTAATTGTCCTTGATTTTAACATGACAACTGTTTTTTTGTTTTGTTTTGGGTAAAATATTGTTATATATTTTATATATAATAGGCCTATATAATATTGTTTTGTGTTTGGTAAAATATACCAAAGTTTGGTAAAAAATACTCAAAGTCCTCCACTACAGTTTAGTAGTAGGCCTAGTAACTGGTTCTAGGGCATTAGGCTAAACATTCGATTTCGTTGACACGGTGCTCGTGTCAGTGCTTATCCAGTCATACACTGTAATAAAAAAAGTCCCATCGCTGTGTGGGCATGAATTAGAGCTAACTTCTAAGCTAGGCTACACTCAAAGCTAGTAAACTACGGACGAGAGGCTGCCTACTCAACACAAGAGTCGTTTGACAAAGAAGACTAGGGTATTTCGAGATAAGTAAACGAAGCACAGAAAACAGATCACTCAGTAGAATAAATGAAGAGGTAAGGGCAGAATATAGAGAAAAGATAATAAAAAAATAAAAAATAAACAGCAGATGTCATGAAGGCGGAAGCCGGAAACAGCTGGCAGTGATGTCCACGGACCCACAAGTGTCAACCCACCGAAGGAGGAGGCTGACGCCGAAAACCATTTCCGTTTCCATCGGCCATTTAGCGCATCCAGTGTTTTGCCACAACAGCAGCTGGCCTACAATAGATTTTTTTTTTTAAAAAGGAAAAAGGATTCTGTCTCTTTAAGATTAACGGTCTCTTTGAGATTCGAATTTGACGTCACAGTAGCTAAGAAAGCAATGAAAGGCTGCACAGCGGCTGTGAAAAGTCAGCTGGTTGATTCGCGATGAACAGAAGAGGTCAGATTCAGAGTGAGAGACAGAGAAGTGAGAAAGCAAAGATGAAGCAAGATGACATTCACCACCAGGGACATGAAAACACAAGAGCTGCTTTGAACCAAGAGTCCCGCCAGCAGGTAAAAACAGGCCAAGCTAGACAGTTATTTTCCTTTTTTCTTTTTTTAAAGACCAGACAGGTGCCAAGTAAAACTGTTTGCAGCCTGCGGGAAGGCAGGGCTGGATGGGCTCGCAGCCCCGCCCATATTCATTACATCACCGTGCTCCATTCCCCATCCTACATCGTTTGCTCACCGCACGTTTGATTTAGCATTTTACCCCACAAGTCCAGGGCGTCCGGACAGCGTAGCAGTCTATTCCGTTGCCTACCAACACGCGATCGTCGGATCGAATCCCCGTGTTACCTCCGGCCTGGTCGGGTGTCTCTACAGACACAATTGACCGTGTCTGCTGGTGGGAAGTCGAATGTGGGTATTTGTCCTGGTCGCTACATTAGGCGCCTCCTCTGGTTGGTCGGGGCGCTCCCCGGATCGGCAGAGAGGGGGTGGAGCCGCGAACGGGACGGCTCGGGGTAATTGGCCACATAGAATTGGGGGAAAAAATGGGGAAAATTAAAAAAAAAAAAAAAAAACCCACAGGTCCAGCTCCGAAACCAATAAACGTTTACTAATATATGACCAGTATGTGCACAAGAGCAGCAGCTATTGTGCATGCTGGCTCACTGGAAAGCCTACTTTATACTCCGTCACACGACGGCGACGCTCCCTCTCATTTAAAGCAACTTATCTAACGTTACATGCTAACAACACGACGCAGTGTGTCTAACCAACGTCATATTAAGACAACAATTCACTGCAATAAAACACATTTGATTCCTAATACGATTTTAACAAGCTTTTAGATAACTGTAGCAAGATAATCTAACACTCACCGACATAATGCGAGTTTCCTCTTTCACCCTCATTTTTAACCAGGAACCGGAAAAGGAAAAAGGTCACGTGAATCCTAAATTATTGATATGGATAAATAACGACAATAAATTCTGTAGCGAACAAAGGTTTATAATATTAACACGTTTTCTTCATCAAGATAATCCCCACAAATCGACCCCCTTGTTAACAAATTTTTATACACACAGGCAATTAATAGAAGTTTGAAGCACATATATTCAAAATTAAGTCGTAATATTAATGGCCATAATTTGTGTTGCAGAACAAAACGTGAAACTCCCTTAGGTTTATGTTAAACACAGTAAATATTTTCTGCATACATCGCTGTCACTGTCAATCTATTGTGGGCGGGCGGGACTGCACCTTTGGGCGGGGCTGAACGGCCAACTCCACCTTCCCGCAGACTGCAGCCATTATATTCTTGAAAGCTGAGGGACAAAATGACACAGTTCTTGTAGTGATACTTACAGACTTTCGTGTTTGCCACTGATGTGTTGAGCAGATCTAAACACAGACTACTACTACTTTCGGCTGCTCCCATTAGGGGTCGCCACAGTGGATCATCCGTTTCCATTTCTTCCTGTCTTCTGCGTCTACCTCTGTCACACTAGCCACCTGCATGTCTTCCCTCACCACATCCATAAACCTCCTCTTTGGCCTTCCTCTTCTCCTCTTCCCTGGCAGCTCCATATTCAGCATCCTTCTCCCAATATACTCAGCATCTCTCCTCCACACATGTCCAAGCCATCTCAATCTTGCCTCTCTTGCTTTGTCTCCAAACCGTCCAACCTGATCGGTCCCTCTAATATAATTGTTCCTAATCCTGTCCTTCTTCGTTACTCCCAGTGAAAATCTTAGCATCTTCAACTCTGCCACCTCCAGCTCCGCCTCCTGTCTTTTCGTCAGTGCCACTGTCTCCAAACCATATAACAAAGCTGGTCTCACAACCATCTTGTAAACCTTCCCTTTAACTCTTGCTGGTACCCTTCTGTCACAAATCACTCCTTACACTCTTCTCCACCCACTCCACCCTGCCTGCACTCTCTTTTTCACCTCTCTACTGCACTCCCCATTACTTTGGACAGTTGACCCCAAGTATTTAAACTCAAATGCCTTTGTCACCTCCACTCCTTGCATCCTGACCATTCCACTGTCCTCTCTCTCATTCACGCATAGGTATTCCGTCTTGCTCCTACTGACTTTCATTCCTCTTCTCTCCAGTGCATACCTCCACTTCTCCAGGCTCTCCTCAACCTGCACCCTACTCTCGCTACAGATCACAATGTCATCCGCGAACATCATTGTCCATGGAGACTCCTGCCTGATCTTGTCCGTCAACCTGTCCATCACCATTGCAAACAAGAAAGGGCTCAGAGCCGATCCTTGATGTAATCCGACCTCCACCTTGAACCCATCTGTCATTCCAACCGCACACCTCACCATTGTCACACTTCCCTCATACGTATCCTGCACCACTCCTACATACTTCTCTGCAACTCCTGACTTCCTCATACAATACCACACCTCCTCTCTCAGCACTCTGTCATAAGCTTTCTCTAAATCTACAAAGACACAATGCAACTCTTTCTGGCCTTCTCTATACTTCTCAATCAACATTCTCAAAGCAAACATCGCATCTGTGGTGCTCTTTCGTGGCATGAAACCATACTGCTGCTCGCTGATAATCACCTCTTCTCTTAACCTAGCTTCTATTACTCTTTCCCAAATCTTCATGCTGTGGCTGATCAACTTTATACCTCTGTAGTTGTTACAGTTCTGCACATCGCCCTTGTTCTTGAATATCTAAACACAGACATTCATTGATATTTTAAATCTGTTGTGTGGCAAAGAACAAAACAAACAAACAACAAGAGGTCGGCTGCCATCCTCCAGGCAGCGGTGGAGTTAAATGCCGATCTTTCTGCCAACAAGGTCATGGAGCAAGACATGGAGTCGCTCATCCTGGATAAAGACGTGCTCCTGGAGGCCCTGCAGAGAGATGCCACCCTGGAGAAGCAGGCGTTACAAACTCTTACCATGACGAAAATTAAGGCTCTGGAGCAGCGGTTGGAACTCCTCACCGCCGAGCTTTCCTAAGTGAAGCAAAGCGAAGAAACGATGGTGGCTGCCCTCCTCCAAGTAGAGGAGAAATTAAATGCCGCTCTTTCTGCCAAGGACACCATGGACCAAGACATGGAGTCCATCATCTTGGAAAAAAACATGCTCCTGGAGGCCCTGTGGAGACACACCACCCTGAAGGAGCAAGAGTTAAATGCCACTCTTTCTGCCAATGAAACCATGGAGCAAGAAAAGGAATCACTCCTCCTGGACAAAGATGTTCTCCTGCAGCAGGTGGAGGCCATAAAGAGAGACACTGCCTTGCACAGAGACACCACCATGATGGAGCAGGAGCTACAAACTGCTGTCATGGCTAAAATTAAGGCTCTGGTGGAGCGGTTGGAACTCCTCACTGCCGAGCTTTCCCGAGAGGAGCTAAGCAAAAGAAAGATGGCGGCTGCCCTCCTCCAGGCAGAAGAGGACTTAAATGCCGCTCTTTCTGCCAAACAAGCCATGGAGTGACAAAAGAACTTGCTCCTCCTGGACAAAGACGTGCTCCTGCAGCAGGTGGAAGCAGTACAGAGAGACGCCGCCTTGCAGAGAGACACCGCCGTGAAGGAGCAGGAGTTACAAAGTGAAGCCATGGAGAAAATAAAGGCTCTGGTGGAGCGAGTGGAACTCCTCACTGGTGAGCTTTCCTGAGGGGAGCAAAGCAAAGAGAAGATGGGGCTACATTCCTCCTGGCAGAGGTGGAGTTAAGTGCTGATCTTTCTGACAAGAAGGGCATGGAGAGAGAAAAGGAGTCAATCCTCCTGCACAAAGACGAGCTCTTGCAGCAAGTGGAGGCTATGCAGAGAGACACCACCCTGCAGAGAGACACGGACCTGAAGGAGAAAGAGTTACTTCAAATTGCTGCCATGGAGCATGGTGATAGGTTGGAGAGGCTGCAACGCCTCACTGACAAGGTTTTCCAGACCAACAAAAAGATGGCGGCTGCATTCCTCCAAGCAGAGGAGGAGTTAAATAACGCTCTTTCCACCAAGAAGGCCACGGAGCAAGACATGGAGTCGCTCATCCTGGGCAAAGATGTGCTCCTGCAGCAGGTGGAGCCCCTGGAGAGAGACGCCAGCCCGAGGGAGCAGGAGTTACAAACTGCTGCTATGGTGAAAATGAAGGCTCTGGAGGAGCAGGTGGTACTCGTCACCACCGAGCTTTCCCGAGGGGAGCATAGCAAAGAAACAATGGCAGGTGCCCTCCTCCATGCAGAGGGGGAGTTAAATAACTCTCTCTCTGCCAAGAGGGCCATGGAGAAAGATATGGAGTTGATCATCTTGGATAAAAACATGCTCCTGGAGGCCCTGTGGAAACACACCACCCTGAAGGAGCAGGAGTTAAATGCCGCTCTTTCTGCTAAGGAGGCCATGGAACAACATATGGAGTCAATCATCTTGGACAAAGACGTGCTCCTGGAGGCCCTGCAGAGAGATGCCACCCTGGAGAAGCATGCGTTACAAACTCTTGCCATGACGAAAATTAAGGCTCTGGAGCAGCGGTTGGAACACCTCACCGCCGAGCTATACCAAGTGGAGCAAAGCGAAGAAACGATGGTGGCTGCCCTCGTCCAGGTAGAGGAGAAGTTAAATGCCACTCTTTCTGCCAAGGAAGCCATGGAGCGAGAAAAGGAGTCAGTCCTCCTGGACAAAGACGTGCTCCTGCAGCAGGTGGAGGCCATACAGAGAGACACCACCTTGCAGAGAGACACTGCCGTGAAGGAGCAGGTGCTACACACTGCTGCCATGGCTAAAATGAAGGCTCTGGTGGAGTGGTTGGAACTCCTCACCGTCGAGCTTTCCTGAGGAGCAAAGCAAAAAAAAATGTGGCGGCTGCCCTCCTCCAGGCAGAAGAGGACTTAAATGCCACTCTTTCTGCAAAAGAAGCCATGGAGCAAGAAAACGACTTGTTCCTCCTGGACAAAGATGTGCTCCTACAGCAGGTGGAGGCAGTACATAGAGACACCGCCTTGCAGAGAGACACCGCTGTGAAGAAGCAGGAGCTACACACTGCTGCCATGGCTAAAATTAAGGCTCTGGTGGAGCGAGTGGAACTCATCACTGCCGAGCTGGCCCGAGAGGAGCAAAGCAAAAAAAAAGAAGGAAAAGCGGCTGCCCTCCTCCAGGCAGAAGAGGACTTAAATGCCGCTCTTTCTGCCAAACAAGCCATGGAGCGAGAAAAGGACTTGCTCCTCCTGGACAAAGATGTGCTCCTACAGCAGGTGGAGGTAGTACAGAGAGACGCCGCCTTGCAGAGAGACACTGCCGTGAAGGAGTAGGAGCTACACACTGCTGCCTTGGTTGAAATGAAGGCTCTGGTGGAGCAGGTGGTACTCCTAACCGCCGAGCTTTCCCGAGGGGAGCAAAGCAAAGACGATGGTGGCTGCCCTCCTCCAGGCAGAGGATGAGTTAAATAATGCTCTTTCTGCCAAGGAGGCCATGGAGCGAGAAAAGGAGTCACTCCTCCTGGACAAAGAAGCAGTCCTGCAGCAGGTGGAGGCCATGCAGAGAGACGACGCCCTGGAGGAGCAGGAGGAAAAAGTCTTCCTGGCCAAGAAAGAAAATGAGGACAGCTCCGTGGATAGCACTGCAGGATACAGAGACAGGTATGATCACTGTGTTTCTGATGGTAGGTGGAAGAAAAAATGCACATAATAGACAAGTATACAACTTTGTCTCCATGAAATGGGGCAAATACGTTTGCTGTAATGTCAGACAATCAGTGTAGAGCAGTAGCACAAAATATATTGTATTGACAGTAGAATGACGAGAGTTTTGTATTTTACAGAGCTTCATCTAAAACCTCCTATCAGGGGAAGGACTCTTCCAAGCAGAAAGAGGAGGAGGCCAAAGAAGAAACATCCTCCCCTGATCAGAATGCACAGGAGGCCAAGGCAGAAACACCCTCCCATGATGACAATGAACAGGAGGCCTGGAGGAATACCCTCCCCCAATGAAGATGAAGAGGATGAGGGAGGAAGAGAGCAGTGCTGTCTCCAGTCCTTCTTTGAGAGGCTGAGGAGGATTGTTTGCAGGTGATGTTCCCCCATTGACAAAGCTCGGTCTTGAAAGAGACATTTCTACTTTCAACCCCGATCCCCAATTGCCAACAACTGCCTTAACTCCTGAGACCATGTGCCCTCATATCATGCCAGCCAGGAAAAACTTATCAGCCTCCTCAGCCAGAGCACGACAGTCAGCCCGCAACTGAGAAGGCAGCTGTCACAGAGACAGTTGGATGAAGAGGAAGTCAAGCTTGTGCTCTCCCAGGACCTCCAGCATCCTGTCCAAGTTTAGGCAGCTTACTGTCACCGAGGCCTTGTAAAGAGAGAAGCCGGCTGGCCCGCTCAGCGTCAGAAAGTTAAAAGTTTTCAACAGGTGAGCCTTGAGTGTCTCGTATTTATCCTGTTGAGGAGGATTTTTGAGGAGGCTCACCACCCTGGTTGCTGTTGAACTGCAAAGAGCCGACACCACATAATAGTATTTTGTGGCATCCGCGGAGATTTCCCACAATGCAAACTGCGCTTCTGTGTGGGCGAACCAAGCCGAGGCTGACGACCCCCAGAACTCCGGCAGCTTGAGAGAAACCAAATTAGTTGGCAGGTTCATAAAGATTTGTCTCTGGAAATGTCCAGCAGACAAACGTCTGGCTCACCAACGTGGAAATTGCAGGAAAGTAGAGACGGACAATTTCTCTCTTTGACTACACAAACGTGTGTATCATTTATTCATCCATACAAAATCACCATCATTAAAAACAACACGGCGCTGCTCCAACCCCTTCGCCTTGCTCCGCACTCTCAACCCAGAAACCCTTTCTTAAAGGGCCTGTGTCTACCGGTTATGGTGAATTGTGCCCAGTGTGCCAAACTAAAGCTCTGGTCTCAGGAGATTAAAATAAATACACTGCTCAAAAAAATAAAGGGAACACCTAAAAACACAATATGGACCTCGATGAATGAAATATCTCAGCTGAAAATCTTTATTTATTAGACAGAGGAATGTGTTTAGAGCAAAATAACCTAAGAATGATCAATGGAAATCAAAATCATTAGCCCATTAAGGTCTGGATTCAGAATCATACTCAAAATCAAAGTGGAAAATGAGAACATAGGCTGATCCAACTTCTGTGGAAATTCTTCAAGACGATTCAAAATGAGGCTCAGTAGTGTGTGTGGCCTCCACGTGCCTGTATGTACTCCCTACAACGTCTGGGCATGCTCCCGATGAGACGACGGATGGTCTCCTGAGGGATCTCCTCCCAGACCTGGATCAGGGCATCGGTCAACTCCTGGACAGTCTGTGGTGCGACATCGCGTTGGCGGATGGTACGAGACATGATGTCCCAGAGGTGCTCGATTGGATTCAGGTCTGGGGAACGTGCAGGCCAGTCCATAGCATCAATGCCCTTGACATACAGGAACTGCTGACACACTCTGGCCACATGAGGACGAGCATTGTCATGCATGAGCAGGAACCCAGGGCCCACTGCACCAGCATATGGTCTGACAATGGGTCTGAGGATCTCATCCTGGTACCTAATGGCAGTCACGGTACCTCTGGCTAGCACGTAGAGGTCTGTGCGGCCCTCCAAGGATATGCCTCCCCAGACCTTCACTGACCCACCGCCAAACCGGTCATGCTGGAGGATGTTGCAGGCAGCAGAACGTTCTCCACAGCGTCTCCAGACTCTCTCACATGTGTTCAGTGTGAACCTGCTCTCATCTGTGAAGAGCACAGGGCGCCAATGGCGAATCTGCCAACCAAGATGTTCTCTGGCAAAGGTCAATCGGGCTGCACGGTGTTGGGCTGTGAGCACAGGCCCCAATTGTGGACGTCGGGCCCTCATACCATCCTCATGCATTCTGTTTCTCACCGTTTGAGCAGAAACCTGCACATTAGTGGCCTGTTGAAGGTCGTTTTGTAGGGCTCCGGCAGTGCTCCTCCTGTTCCTTCTTGCACAAAGGACCAGATAGCGGTCCTGCTGCGGGGTTGTTGTCCTCCTGCGGCCCCCTCCACGTCTCCTGGTGTACTGGCCTGTCTCCTGGTACCTCCTCCATGCTCTGGACACTGTGCTGGGAGACACATCAAATCTTCTTGCCACAGCACGCATTGATGTGCCATCCTGGATGAGCTGCACTACCTGAGCAACTTCTGTAGGTTGCAGATACCGCCTCATGCCACCTCTAGTGGTGAGGGCACTAGCAAAATGAAAAACTAACCAAAGATCGGCCAGAAAAGATGAGGACAGGCAAATGGTCTGTGGCCACCACCTGCAAATCCATTCCTTTTATAGGGGTTGTCTTGCAAATTGTCTAATTTCCACCAGGTGGAAATTAGACAATTTACCAACAGGTGAAATTGATTCACAAATCAGTGTTGCTTCCTAACTGGACAGGTTGATATCTCAAAAGTGTGATTGACTTGGAGCGACATTGCATTGCTTATGTGTTCTCTTTATTTTTTTGAGCAGTGTATATAAAATGACCTGTCTCTGTAATTTTTTCGGCAATTATGTCGTTAGTAAGCGAGTAATAGCACACTTGTGACCTTTTGCAACCCAAATGTTAGCATTAGCTAAGATGTTAGCAGAGATGGTTGAACTATGAATTTCATTATGCAACCAACCACTGATATGGGCAATATTTTCAGAAAAGAATTACTTTATGTAAGTTCCCACTGAAATACACACTATTCTCTGTAAATTACATCAGTTTGATGGTATTTAGTTTGATGTATACTAAGAATTCATGTGATGATGATTCATCCATCCATCCATCCATTATCCAAACTGCTTATCCTGCTCTCAGGGTCGCGGGATGCTGGAGCCTATCCCAACAGTCATTGGGTGGCAGGTGGGGCTACACCCTGGACAGGCAGCCATGCCATCACAGTCATGATGCCATGATGAGGCCATGATTCATGTTAGCCCAAAAAAGGTGGGCAAACTGTGGTCTGCAGATAAAAAGGTGAATAAACTGCATTTAGTAAATGCATTTACCCTTCACCATACCACTGCAGACATCTTAAGAATATTAATAACTGTTTTAGGGCGGCACACTGGCCCATTGGTTAGCATTGTTGCCTCACAACAAGAAGGTCCTGGGTTCGAACCCCAGGCCGCACCAGATCCTTTCTGTGTGGAGTTTGCATGTTCCCTCTGTGTCTGTGTGGGTTTCCTCCAGGTGCTCCGGTTTCCTCCCACCATCAAAAAGACATGCATGTTAGGGTTAATACTCCTGCCTGTGCCCCTGAGCAAGGCAATGGAAAGAAGAACTGGAGTTGGCCCCCGGGTGCTGCAGCTGCCCACTGCTCCTATACAATTGGATGCATGCAGAGAACATATTCACTGTAACGGAACAACTGTACAATAACAAAATAAAGTGGCTTTCTTCTTCACTTCTTCTTTTGGCTTATTGGTACAGTTTGAAATGTTGTATCTAGTGCGTGCCTTCTTTTTTTATCTAAATATAATTTCTCTTACCCATCCTTTGTCTAGACTAAAGGACTCGTCCTGAACTCAACCTTGAGGTTTGTAAATATCTTGTCTATTATGAACAATTACTTAAAAAATTATGACATTTATATTTTTCAGAAAGCTGTTAATGTTCAGTTTGTTGTAGTGTTATAAGTACCCTATTACTCTTTTATTTATCACTATGCACAGCTACTCATTATAAAGCATATCACGTTTTTGTTTTTTTTCCAATCTTCGGTTTAAGTGTCAGTTTTAACTCTGAGCTGAAGTTGCAGGAAAATGTGGGTTTAAAGAGTTGAAGTGCGTCAGGGTAGAGTAGCGGTCTATTCCGTTGCCCACCAAAACAGGGACCGCTGGTTCGAATACCCATGTTACCTCCGGCATGGTCGGGCGTCCCTACAGACACAACTGGCCGTGTCTATGGGTGGGAAGCCAGATGTGGGTATGTGTCCTGGTCCCTGCACTAGCGCCTCCTCTGGTCGGTCGGGATGTCTGTACGGGGGGATGGGGAACTGGGGGGAATAGCGTGATCCTCCCACGTGCTATGTTCCCCTGGCGATACTCCTCACTGTCGGGTGAAAAGAAGCGGCTGGCGACTCCACATGTATCGGAGGAAGCAAATACCTGCTCTGTACCTACAAGTAAAATAATGTCTTTATTATTCCCCCGCATTAGATGTTATCATGGTAATGACTGGTGATCTGCCAGCTCGCATAGAATGTAATGCAGAAGAGTACAAGTTTAACTGCTATTGCAAAATACATACTACGATTGAAATTAACATTAAGACAATTACCACCTACAATATTTTCTACTCACAGAACAAAACAAAACAAACCTAATGTGAACATTTGTAAACATTTCCGAAATACATCAACCTCTAGAAGATATTAAAACCACAGTTTAGCAAAGAATTACATTCACATGTGGCTAACGCTAACTACACATAGTGTGGTGAAGGCTAGTAACCATAGGCTAGTCACATCAACGTTGCAAATATATTTATGAACCACGACATTTAAACTTTTACTTTTCAGGGTATTTAAGATATTCAACACAAAATATGTTACAAATGGTACCGACAGGTTTACACATGCTTACCTAATATAAGAAATAAAAATGTTCAGGCTTGCAATCAGGGTAACGACCGGTGATCTGCCAGCTCGCATAGAATGTAATGCAGAAGAGTACCGCCCAGCAAGCCTGACGTAGGATCACGGTCTCTTAAAATGACAGTACCGATTTAGGCATAAGTACCCATAAATGTAAATGAACTACTGTAATATGATAGGGGGTTACATTCTCCCCTGCTTAAAACAGGTCGTCCTCGACCTATGATTAAAAGGACATAACCCCACTAATAAGATACTTAACTGAAAGCTCACATTATACATTGCATGAGGAGTTTGTTCTGCTCCCGGAACATAAAACTCAGTTCCTGCATTATTTTAAGAAGCTGCTCTAAAACTGTACTTCACACCGAGGCTGTGACACACTGACAGTGTATGTCTGATTTCCCTCTTAGGTCATAAGCCTCCAGTCTTTTTGGAAGACGGCGCTCCCAATTTGACCTGCGGGGCAGGACTGTCTCTTGCTCTTGAGACTCAGTTGCGTCAGCTGCCTCTTTTTCATCAACATGACCACCATGTGCTTCTCTTTTCTTTGCCTCTGAAAACACGTCATCCTCAATGACTTGATCACTTGTGTAATCCAAAGGTCCACTTTCCATAGCCACAAATTCGGGTGCATCTAGATTCAGAGATGCTGTACTATCATCCAGGATCGTTCCTGTCCCCCTCGTTACACTGGAATACTCCATGTCCAGTTCCATATTTGGTCCACTGTTCTGGGTTCTATGTTGTAGTACAGCATTGTCTTCCTCCTCTATTTCTGGAGACACCGGAAGGAATCCACAAGGAAGCAGAAGGTCTCTGTGTAAGGTCCGCTCGCGTCCTTCACCCATTTCTGGTCTCACAACATACACTGGTATGTCTTCACTCAACCATTTCACCACTAAATAAACAGTTTGCTCCAATTTGTCCGCAATTTTGTGCTTTTTATGAATGTTGACGTTGCGCACTAAAACCCTGTCACCAACCTCAATGGGAGAGGCAATTACCTTACGATCCCACCTTCTCTTATCCATCAGCTGGCGCTTCTCAGCAATTTGTGATGCCAGTTCATAGGCAAACTTCAACTTTCTTTTCAAGTCTCTCACAAACTGATAGTGTGCCTTCTCACTATGTCCTGCCGGGCTGATTCCAAAACATATGTCAATTGGTAGACAGGGCTCCCTGCCAAACATGAGAAAGAATGTCGATTCTCCAGTCACATAATTTCTTGAACAATTATAGGCATGCACTAATGGATGGACATATTTCTGCCAATTTTCTTTCTTCTCATCACAGAGTCCCCAACATGTCTAACAAAGTTCTATTAAAACGTTCTACAGGGTTTGCTCTTGGGCGATAAGTTGTTCTCGACTTGACCCCAGTAATCTTGCACAGCTCTTTTATGATCTGAGACTTGACGTTTGCTCCTTTATCACTATGGATTCCCAATGAGAATCCATAGTGGCTTATAAAGTTCTCCCACAATACACTGGCAACAGTTTTAGCAGTCTGGTCTCTTGTTGGATATGCTTGTGCATATTTCGTAAAGTGGTCCGTCAGAACTAAAATGTTCCTAGTGTCACGAGTGTCTGGTGCAACAGTAAGATAATCAATGCAAACAAGTTCTAATGGCTCAAACGCTTTGATGTTTACTAACTCAGCAGCCTTTTCTGCACGGGCCTTTCTCCTGACACATTGTTCACAGGTCTTACACTTATGCTCAACATCTGCTGACATTTTAGGCCAATAAAACCGAGCACGAGCTAAACTTAAAGTCCAATCATAGCCCATGTGGCCAGTTTCATCATGAACCCCCTCCAAGGCTCTGACACGGTGACTTTTAGGAATGATCAACTGATTGCATTGCCCTCCCTGCTAGTTGCCAACTTGTCTGTGTAATACTCCTATTAAAGTGAGTTTGGGCCATTTCTTCAACAGCAGACGTATTTCCAGCGGTTCCTCCTTCTGTGCCACTAACTCTGGTTTCCTGTCTTCTCTGAGTAAGGCAACAACCCGTCTTAAGACCTCATCCTCTTCCTGTAGCAGCTTCCAGTCGTCCATAGACATGCTGGGGAGAGTGTCTTGCCCTGGCCAGAGTTCCAGGTCTTCAAAGTTACTGGGTATGGCAACCTCACTGCATAGAAGCATCTCTACAGCAGCCACTGAATCGCTGTGTCCCTCCTGACTTGGCTGGGCATATTCAGGGTTGGTCAAATTCCTCAACACCATCACCTGATGTCTTTAACACACAGCCACCAAGGCTTCCTGTCTGAAGACGGCTTGATCATCCTCCTGAATGGGTTGAACATGGTTCTTGAGGAGGGCAATTTTATCGTCCATCTCTAATGTGTCTTCTTCATCACTTAAGGCATCCTGAGGCCTGCGGGACAACCCATCAGCGTACACATTTTTCTTCCCGGGCTTGTAGAAGATATCAAAGTTGAACACTGCTAAGGCTGCAAGCCAACGGTGGCCAGTAGCATGTAGTTTTGCTAACGTCAAAACGTATGTTAATGGATTGTTATAAGTGAGAATTTAAAATTTCACTCCATACAGATAGTCTTGAAATTTCTCACTGATGGCCAACTTCAGGGCAAGAAACTCCAGCTTATGTACTGGATATTTTTTCTCACTCCTGCTTAGGCTATGACTGGCATATGCCACCACTCTCATCTTCCCCTCTTGAACTTGATACAGAGCCACTCCTAGACCAGTCACACTAGCACCTGTATGTAAGACGTAAGGGAGTTGCCAGTTGGCAAAGCCAAGAACAGGGCTGCCAGTAAGTTTGACAATTATGTCATCAAAGGCATTTTGACACGAGGCTGTCCATCTTCCCCCAAGCTGTTGATTCCCAGCTGGCAACCTTTTTCTGCCCTTGTCTTTCCGGGAGATTGGGTCCATCTTCAGCAGGTCATTCAATGGCTTAACTATGGCAGAGCAATGCTCAACAAATCTTAGATAATACCCGTAAAACCCTAAAAATGACCTCAGCTCCTCCTTGCTTCCACCTTTGCTGGATCAGGTTGTATGCCTTCCTCTGAGATGATGTGCCCCAAATAATTAACAGACTTTTGAAAAAGTTTACACTTAGATGGGGAAAGTTTTAAGCCACACTCTGAAATCTTCTGCAATACCTTCATTAGGTGTTCCTCGTGTTGTTCTTTTGAATCTGAAAAGACGATTAAATCATCGAGAAAAGCAATAACCTCTTGAAGGTTCATCCCAGCCATTACCTTCTTCATAGTGCGCTGGAAAGTAGCTGGTGAATTAGTAAGGCCTTGAGGCATCATTCTAAACTGCCAATTAACAAATGGCGTAGTGAAAGCAGTTTTGGGTCTGTCGTTTTCGTCCATTTCGTTTTGGTAATAACCACTTTTAAGATCTAATACAGAAAACCACTTCGAGCCAGAAAGCAGTGAGAATGTCTCCTCTATACGAGGGAGTGGCTACGCATCTCTGTTAGTGACTTTGTTCAGTCGCTTGTAATCTACTACCATCCTAAGTGTCCCATTCTTCTTATGGACCAAAACTATAGCAGAGGCAAATGGGCTACTTGACTCTTCAATTATCCCAGTGGACAACAGTTCATGAAGATGGTTTCTGAGATCTTCAAAATCAGCTGGTGAGACACGCCATGTTCTTTCCTTGAAAGGTGAGTGATCAGTGAGTTCAATTTTGTGTGAAACACCATGAATGTGTCCAACATTCAAGTCATGAGAGGAAAACGCCTGCTTCGCCTCTCCTGTAAGCCTGGGTACCATATGCTCTTTAAAGGCCTCAGGCACTGGGGAGTTTGCCAGCATTGCATTGAAATCCACGGTTTCTGATTCCTTTTCTTTAACAGTCGTGTTCATGTGCATAGACGTGACAGGATATTTGTTTTGAGAAAGTCTACTTTGGGCTATATTCTCACAGCCTAACTCTCTCACCCAAGTTACTTCAATGAATTCAGCTATAATGTGCTTTGGTTGGAGGGTAATGTCATGTTCTGAGATATTCTGCACCATAAGTTTGACTTTTTGGTGAGACCTGGGGCACACATGTAATAGTTGATTGTACACCACTAGGCCTCCAGGGCAGGAATAGATTTCAGATTCAGTTAGCAATGCTTAGAAACCCTTTTTATTGGCCGAAATGTGAAAAATGCCCTTTAATTCTTTCACTTCATTGCTGACAATAGTAATAGGTGATTGAGATTGAAGCCTGACTCGCATTGATTTTGCATTACCTTGACAACTGCTTTGCCTCGCAAGATAAGTTGAATAGGCCACCGCCCACTCTGGGTGTCTTTGTAACTAATGCCAGTCTTTGCCACCACTCTTTTCTTGACTGTCCCTCAAAGGATTTTTCAGTACATTCATCCCCACCAAAAATGGCATGTTACTATTGTAAGGTTGGTCTGGGCAGATAAGAACCAACACATTAAACTTGGATCCTGTAGCACACATGCTTTTAGGAAACCGTAGTTCAACTTCAGTATAGCTCAAATAGGGAACTACTTGCTAAGGCTGCACAATTAATCGAATATTAATCGCGATCACGATTTTGGCTTCCACGATTAATTGAACATGATCGACGGCGATATTAACGTTTAAAATGCATGCTCCGCTCATAGAAAACTCCGCTGCATATTAAATCCATCGCTTCCTAAACTAACAGTCAGCCAGCCACCAGGGGGCGATCGAGATGTTCTGGCTGTGCGGGGACCCTAATGGCAAAATTTCCTGGATGTAGCAGCTGCAGTCCAGAGCATGGTCCATAAGTGAGAGCAGACGGACGAAACGAACATCGAAAATGTCAGAAGCAGAAGAGCTAGTCCCTAAAAACGGATCATCATCCGTTGTTTGGAAGTATTTCGGATTTAGGGCAAGTGATGGTAAGCAAGAACAAATCATATGCAAAGAGTGCATGAGACTTGTATCTGCGCCGAAAAGCAACACAACTAACCTGTTCAACCACCTGAAAAAACACCACAAACCTCAGTACAATGAATGCATGAAGGCCAAGAAGAATAGCGTTGCTCACTTTACCTCACTGAATCCTAGTCCTTCCCAAACATCCATAACAGCTACGCTGTACAGCGTGTCGCCGTATCCATCCAGCTCCCAAAGACAGACTGAAATTACCAATGCAGTCGCATTCCATTTGGCTAAACACATGTGTCCAATAAACACTGTGAGCAACGAAGACTTCAGGAAAATGGTCAACACGCTGGATAAAAGATATGTGATCCCATCACGCAATTATTTCTCCAAAGTGGCATTACCTGCGCTGTATGCAAAACGTCGAGGGGAAATAGAGAGCGATGTCACAGCTGTCGAGTACTTTGCGACTACCACTGACCTATGGTCAAGCAGAACAATGGAGCCGTACTTGAGCCCGACAATCCATTACATAAACTCTGACTTTACAATGAAGAGTCAGTGCTTGCAAATGTCATTTTTCCCACAAGACCACACAGGAGAGTCAATTGCCCAGGGACTGAGGGAAGCGATGGCCTCTTGGAATTTGCTGGAGGAGAGACTTGTCTGCATAACAACAGACAACGGATCAAATGTTGTGAAGGCTGCTTGTCTGAATAAATGCACGAGGCTACAGTGCTTTGGCCACAGGCTCCATCTAGCAATAGGTGAGTAGCAGGATTTTTTTTTTAAGAAAGAAAAAAAAAGTACATGTTTAATTGAAATATGAGGCATTCCTACGAATTGGTGGATTTTGTGTCCCCAACGCTTAACATTCAGAAAAAAGAAGCAGCGGAGATATCGTGCTCGGCGCGATGCTGATCCAGAAAGGAGAGCAATACTTAAAAAAGGAGCAGCAGAAATACAAGGATGACTTAGCTTCAGGCAGGAAGAAACTTGTTAATGATTTAGGCAGGGGGGGACAAGGCCAGATGTCGGAAAGAATGGAGGGAGACCTACTACAGGATGAAGTCCAGGAAAGAAACATTACAAAATGTCGCTACACCTCCAGATAGTCCACAGGATTCTCCAGACAGAGCAGTTCCAGAGCCAGCTAATGACCCAGGACCAGCTAATGACCCAGCGCCAAGCACTTCAAGGTCAAGGTCAGAATCAGTGTGTGGTAGTAGTGTAAAAAATGAGTGATGGCCGGTAGGGTACAATTTCCAGTAGCCACTTATTTTATTGTAAATCTAAATACTATTATGAGGGTTTCAGTCTCTGTAGATGCAAAAATCATAAACAATTCTTAAAATAAAGAATGCTCAACTGAGGTTTGACAATTTTGTACTTTTGTGTTTTGGTCCGATTGTTTAGGCAATGCAACGCGGGGCTTAGGAGTCGAAGAAGGAATTTAGAGAAGCTCAAGAAAGAAGTCAAAACGCTTCAAATGCATCTTGAGAGCGAAACACTCAAAAAAGATAGGTATAAAAAAAGATATCTGCGTCTGAAAGAGAGCACAACTCCATCCCCAACAACTCCATCTCCTCGGTCCAAGGTCAACAAACAAATGAGACACCAACCCCACGAATGACCCTTCTGTTCCGTGCAGCCTTAATGAAGGACATACAAAACAGTTACAGACATGCAAAGGGAGACAAAGAAAAGCAACTGATCTCCAAGGTAGTCACAGGAAAGACTGTCAAAAAGTATTGGCTGCAACATGTCACCCAAAGCTCTTTTGGGTTTTCCTATAAACGGTGGCGACTGAATACAAGGACGGAGAAACCAATCTTAAACTACCAGAGGAAGATAAACACCAGAACGGCACAAGTCTTCGTTGACAAAGTCCAAGACTTTTTCACCAGGGATGATGTCAGTCGCATGACAACTGGGAAAAGACAGACACTAACCCAAAAGAAAATGAAAAGGCAGAAGAGATTCCTCCTTGACACAATGACAAATCTGCATGCCAAATTTTTGGCTGAACATGATGGATTCATCTCATACTCCCTCTTCTGCTCACTGCACCCCTTTTGGGTGGTACACCCAACTCTGAGTGACCGGGAGACATGCATGTGCAAGTTGCATGAAAACATCAGATTCATCACACAGAAACTGCACCATCTGAAGATAATCCAAACCTCCAATCCTGATGACCTTCTAAAATCAATCACATGCGACAGAGTGCATGAAGTGCATGTATGGAGAGTGTACAGCATGCATGGACCTCTCTTGTCCTGTCTCTGATCACTACAGTGAGAAAGAAGAAGTAACCTATGTCCAATGGGCCACAGTGGACAAAGAACACAAGAATGACCCTGATGGCAAGACATCTAAAGTCACGATGAAAAAAGAATGTCAGACAACCCACGGACAACTGCTGAACGAGCTGAATGAGATGCTGAACAAATTTAAGAGGCACACCTACAACATCAAAAATCAGTTCACTCACAACAGGGCACTGAAAGAAGGCCTGCAGCCAGATGAATGCGTAATTCATGTCGATTTTTCAGAAAATTACCTATGTAAGTTCCACTCAGAGATACAGGCGGTCCACTTTGGCGCCTCGCACCAGCAAGCAACCTTGCACACAGGTGTGCTTTATGTGTCATCAACCCCCCATCCAGTGTCATTCTGCACAGTGTCCCCCTCAAGGGAGAAGGGCCCACCAGCAATCTGGCAGCACCTGGCACCTGTGCTTGATTATGTACAGAGCACTTTTCCTGACATCTCCACTGTCCATTTTTACAGTGACGGCCCATGCACTCAATATAAGCAACGAGGGAACTTTTTTCTGTTTTCCACTGAGCAGTTCAGAAGAGGCTTCACTGCAGGGACCTGGAATTTTTTCGAAGCTAGCCACGGTAAGGGGGCCCCTGATGGAGTGGGAGGGGCCCTGAAGAGGACAGCAGACAGTCTTGTGAGTAAGGGTACGGATATCCCTGATGCCTTGGAGCTATTCACAGTTTTGAGCAAGACCAACACCACGATCAAGCTGTTCTTTGTAGAAGAGAAAGCAGTTGACAATGCTGTGTCATCGATGCGCAAGGACCTTCCAGCTGTTCCATCGACAATGAAAATGCGCCAGGCAGTAACACTGGGCCATGGAGAGATGACCTACAGGGATGTCAGCTGCTTGTGTACGTTACGTTAATCTATGATGATTAATTGTATGTAATCTGCGCTGATTGTGTTAATATGTGTGTGAATACTTTGTAAGTAACAATAGTAGCTAACATGTTATGAATTTGCAGATAACCACATGACTATTTTCAGTTTATTTTTGTTTCTTTTGGATGCACACGCTAGCTGGGCAACGTTTTTATTTAACAGGTGCAGTCTTTGCGGACGTCAGCCAGCTTGTGGGCCGATAACAAATGTAAAACGTTAGTTGGCAGTTTATTAGATAGCTAAACTAGCACAATTCTGGTTAGTGTTCTAGCAAAGTATGTGGCTTTGGTTGACAGCATGTGAATTTGCAAAATGCGCAGTTGGTCACTGCATTTTGATGGCTGCTTAGTGGTTTTATCCTTGAAACAGGCTAGCGAAAGCGCTATGGTTTAAAAGTAAGGCTAACTAGACCAGTTAGCTACTGTGAGGTCGTTAGACTAACGCAGACTCGCTAGTTGGCTTGGTAGGTAATTGATTTAATGTAAAGACAGTCAAATGTGAGAATACTAGTATCGCAAATAACATCTAGAACAACTGCATTGCAAACTAGGGAAATTGCTGTGGTTGTTTTATGATGGCCACATCAGCTGATTAGCTGGCCTTTTTGTTTAGATGTAGTTAGCTAGCTAGATTTTCTCAGGGTTTCCAATATGGATGTCATTTTTGGTGTCTCAGTTTACTAGCTAATACAGCATGCTACCAATTTAACTGTGTAATATAACAATAATATGATGGGGATTGTTTATCAAATGTGTATAGAAGAAGATAAGGTTTTATTCTGTGCTTTCATTTAACATATGAATTCTCTCATGTTCTTTTTTAGAGAATGCAATGAGAGATCCTCAGATTGACCACACAGTGGGCCTGTGTAAAAAGCTAGTGAGCAGTTTCTCTTATAGCTGGAGGCGTAAAAAGGAGCTTACAGAGGCACAAAGGGAGCTGAAGCTTCCAGAGCATGCACTGAAGACGGAGTGCCCCACAAGGTTGGGATCGAGGCAGGCCAAGATAGAAAGAGTCCTGGAGCAGCAGAGGGCCATTGCTCATGTCTTGTCCACTGACAGAAAGGCCCTATACCTCATCCCCACATGCCAGGACACTGACGTCCTGGAGGCCATCAAGAAATCCCTCCGCCCTCTGACTGAGTTTACTGATGCGCTTTCCAGTGAGAAGTATGTCAGTGTTTCCTTTGTAAAGCCAGTCCTCCACCTTTTCAGCTCCTCTATCCTGAAAGTGAAGGATGATGATCCAAACCTAACATGCACCATCAAGACCAAAATCCTGAGCTACCTGGACGAAAAATACAAGGACCCTCTGACACAAGAACTGCTTGACATGGCCTCTGTTCTTGAGCCACGGTTCAAACTGAGATACGTCAGTGAGGACAATGTTGCAGCCAGACTTACTTCTGAGATGGCGAGGACTATGCCTGCAGGCATGGTAGTAAGTAATTATTGTGATAACATACAGATACAGAATTTATTATAAATGAATGAAATGAAGTGGATTAAAATGTGCTATGAAATAAAGTGCTGTAATCTACTTTCTGGATGTGGATGTTAAATATGTTTCATTAGATTGAATTTGGTATTCATATTTTATTTACCATACTCTTTTCAAGGAGACTGATCCCCAAGTTGAGACTGCTGAGGATGCTCCAACTTCAAAGAAAAAGAAGACCTTGGGGAGCTTCTTTAAGACCACTGAGGGAACCACACCAAGACCCTCTTCCCCCTAGGAACAACAAGCTATAGCCTCTGAGCTACAGTCTTACCTACAATTAGGCCACCTTGACAGTGAGGAGGACCCGCTGGACTGGTGAAAGGAACACCAGAGACTCTACCCACGACTCTCAAAACTGGCAAAAAAAATTTGTGCATTCTGGCCACAGGTTCCCCTTCCGAGAGGGTTTTTAGCACGGGGGGAAATGTGGTGACCTGCCTACGCTCATAGCTCAAGCCGGAAAATGTTGACAGGCTGGTGTTCCTTCCTAAAAACCTATGAATACTGTTATTTAACCTTTTCCGCATAGGCCTGAATTGTTTTAATTTAGTTACATTCTGTAATGGCATATTTATTTTTAGTTAGCCTATATTTTGGGCACAATTTTATTTATATTTTGCTCATTTTGCTTTTTTTAAATTCCTATTTTGATGCAAATATTTTTACAATTGCAGGCAGTGCTCTGTTTATATTCTGTGCTCTGTTTAGAGCCTCTGTTATATGGGAAAGTGCAATCAAAATATTTTTCCCTAAAATTAGTGAATAATTGTGATAAATAATCGTGATCTCAATATTGATCGAAATAATCATGATTATCATTTTGGCCATAATCGTGCAACCCCACTACTTGCCCTGCTGCACCTTCAATATGTAATAGATCATTAACAGAATAGAGTTCTCTGTGACCTAAATTCTCACGATAAAATGATTCTGATAAACAGGTAACTTGAGACCCTGTGTCTATTAGGCATTTACACTGAACACCATCTAAATAGGCTAAACCTTCACACGAGTCTCCCACCAGCCCTGCAGGGATTACTTCAGATGAATTTAACTCAGAACTATTATTCAACAGAGAAGTCGAGAATGATTGGACATTTTTCTTGTCGCGAGCCTCTGTCTGTCCTTCAACAGAGGCTCTTAGCTGTTTAACTGCTCTGCTGGAGAGGACTCAAGTGGTTGTGACAGCATCATTTTATTCTTGTGGTGAGTGATCAGCTTCCGTTGCACTAGCTCAGCACTTGCAGGGTTTGAGCAGCGTTGCGGGTGGTGATCAACCTGTCCGCACTGATAGCAGAACCCATTTTGTTTGCGTGAAACATCGTTGTATGATCCAGAAGTATTCCTTTTTGCTTTACTCTTGAAGGGTGTCTTGTCTGATTTTGGACCTCCCGTACTGCTGACTTTGAGTTTAGCTGGCTCTATTTCCAATAGCTCCACTTTGTCTGACAGTGAATTTTCAGTGGAGGAAACATTTGTTGCTTTACTTCTAACCAACGGATCGGCTGCGACGTGCACACTGCTGTGGGCTTTCAAAGGAGTGTTTCCCAGATGGCGCTTCTTGGCAAATTTCTTTTGACTCCCTCTCTGCCTTGAACGACCTAACCATGAACAGAAGCTCAAAGTATGTCACCTGTTGTCTGCAGGGCTCTACACTAACTTTTTGCATTGGTTGCACTGGTGCGCCTAACTTTTTTTTTTAGGTGCACCAGCACAAAATTTAGGTGCACCCACATTTTTCATTGCGTCGCCTTTAACACCAAAAGGTCTCCTTTTAAATGTCCAATTAATATGTTGACCGGCCTCCCTTTCCGCAAAATGCGGCTGTAGATAATCATGCACTCCTTTGTAGAGACGTCTGTGTCGCCATCAATCATAAATGACATATACATGGCGTTTCCAACGTCCGCAGCTGTCTTATTTTTCAGTGTGTCGGCTATTACACCAATAAATTGCGCACGTGCCTTGTCATTGCTGTAGGTTGGGTTGACATTTAAGCCGTTTTTCTTCATTAGCATGATCTCTGACTTAAATTTTGTGAACGGCATTTCCTCCTTGGCAATGTTGTATGCGACATTGAATTTTATGATCATTTCTGATTCCTCCGAGGACCTGATCAATACAGCCTGACGCTGAAATGCAGCTGGGGGAGGGGCCACTGTATTTACACACTTGTCACGGCAGTATGCTATTTGGACAAGTTATGCTTTTTTAATGTCTTGATCCGAAACGTTGTCAACTCTGACGAATGCACTATTACCGGCCATACTCTGACCACACTCCGGACAGTAAACGCGGTGCATTGCGTTCCGTTCTTTGTCGTACCTCAGCCAGGGAAATTGTTTTAACCAGTCACGCCTGAAAGAATATATTTTGGGCTTTTTGATTTGACTCTCAGGGCCGGGCTCTATCTCAGACTCGGTTGTCTCCTCTGGTTCCGAGTCTGATGTTATCACAGAAGGACCGGGGCTTGGCATTCTCCCAGGGACCGTCACCAAGGGCTCCGTGTCTTGGCTGGATGTAGGCCTACTCTCGGTAGATGAGATGGATGGAGTGACAGTAGGGCTGGTTGAAGGAGTAGGTTTCGTTTTTTTAATGAAAAAACTTTCAATGGCTCTACCTCTCTTCATTTTCACTCGTTTTGTCGCGTAGACCTATAGGCTATTATTTTCCCATTCAAGTTCTCTGGCGCTCAGCCTGCTCAGGTCGCTCGCATTTTTTGAACTGATACTACTTAGAGCAGTGAAAAGGACCACAGCCAATCAGAGGCAAGGACCCACCCGAGCTCTGTCTCTTATTGGTTTAGACCACGATACCGTCAGGAGAACACAGAGAGATGCTGCGCTTGCGAAAGAGATTTCAGTGTTCACCCGAGCAGCATCGGGTGCACCAGTGCGACCTATAATTTTTTTCAGTCGCACTCTTAAAAAGGTTGGTCGCACTCTCGAGCCCTGGTCTGTGTGCTTCTGCCATGTAATCTCTCAGTTTCAGATGGGTTATTAGGGAATCGTCCCAACAACCACGCACAAATTGCTTTAACAACTGCAAGTCAGGATTTCCTGTAGTGAGCCCTTTGCATTCCACTACTCTCTGCATGAGTGTGTGAAGCCAGTTTAAGTAGGCTGAGCATTTCTCGACATTATTCTGATGAGTCTCAACAAACTGGATATATAACTTATCACCATTGGTCACACTACCATAAGCCTTTTCCAATGCTATGAAATAAGCCTGGGCATCTGCAACGTCACCAACATATAATGCTGTGTTAAGAGCAGGGGGCAGAAGGCTATCCAGGATTTTACGTCTTTTATCTTTGGCAGGGAGCTCTGGGTCATTCATCACCTGTCTAGCTTGCACACTCCATGTTTCAAAATCTCCTTTTGCGCTGGGTTTAGGAGTCAACCCTGAGAATGTACACATTCGGTGGGATTTGTGGTATTTGGAGATTTGATTATCGTGTTTAACCACGTGTTCCACAATAACACGCTACACCTCCTCTGGGACACTACTAGTAACCTTATGTGGCATGGTGTGACTATTATCCCTGGTAGACTTGTCCAAGTCAAAAGTAATTTTGGGAAGTGTTGTGGAAGTAGCGAACAAACATTGAGCCCCACTCATCTCGGTTAGGCATGCCACAGCCCGTTTGCTTAACTCTATGGCATCACCCTTGTGAACAGAGGCTACTTTATTAATATTCTCTTTGAACTCCTCCACCATACCCTGAATAACATCATTGGAAAAACTGATCAGCGGCAGCTTCAATATTTTTAGGTGATGGTTCGTCATACTTATTAATGGGAACTATAGTCCAGTACTGGCCGGAATATGGGTCAACATGATCAGAGTCAAGTAGCAGGACTGTTTCTTTATCCTCAAATTCACAAAGGATGCCAGATTGGATAACATCATCAATCTGTTCGAATTTCATTACTTTTCCACGTAATCGAAAGGCCTCTGATAAGTCATTATGGTCCGTCTGGGGATCAACATTCTTTAAGTTAACTGAGTGTTCACTGTCAAATTTATATTGTCTGCATAACTCCATGTTTTCTACAACAATCTCTGTGTGCTTTGGACCAACAGAAGATTATTTCAGTCACACAGCCCTACATTGGGCGCCAATTAATTCTATAAAACTCTTCTTTAATAAGGATAGAATTTTACCTCAAGGTCAGGTATAGTATGAGTTGACTGTGTGAATAATCTGGACGAGGCACAAGGTAAGTAGAGTCGCATGGAATTATACTTTGGATAGATGTAGATAGGGAATAACAGTATGTACCAATATTCATATGATGGTTCGCAAATACAAAAAAAAAAAATATATATATATATATATGCAAAATACAAGTATGAATTATACACTGATAAGTTGCAGCGCTGCAATACCCCCGTTGTGCACAATACCCAAAATAAACAAAATAATGAACAAAAGGAGATATCTCGTTGGGGCCCTTAACTGGAAGTTGTACTTGTATAAATCCAGGAAGTGAATGGCTACTGGAATAGTCTTACTTGAATGTTTCCTGGCTCACAGTTCATCGAGTTCTCCAAAAGGAGGCGCTGCGCGGTCAATGATGGACGATTTAGGACGGATGAATCTGCTGACCACATCCGGTCCCAAAGTAGAATGGCGGGAAGACGCAACCTTAATGGCTAGGTTGTGGGCCGTGTCCAAACACCAGTTCGCTATATATAAGAAATAAAAATGTTAAGGCTTGCAATCAGGGTAACGACTGGTGATGTGCCGGCTCGCATAGAATGTAATGCAGAAGAGTACAAGTTTAACTGCTATTGCAAAATACATACTACGATTGAAATTAACATTAAGACAATTACCACCTACAATATTTTCTACTCACAGAACAAAACAAAACAAACCTAATGTGAACATTTGTAAACATTTCCGAAATACATCAACCTCTAGAAGATATTAAAACCATAGTATAGCAAAGAATTACATTCACATGTGGCTAACGCTAGCTACACATAGTGTGGTGAAGGCTAGTAACCATAGGCTGGTCACGTCAACGTTGCAAATATATTTATGAACCACGACATTTAAACTATTACTTTTCAGGGTACTTAAGATATTCAACACAAAATATGTTACAAATGGTACCGATAGGTTTACACATGCTTACCTAATATAAGAAATAAAAATGTTCAGGCTTGCAATCAGGGTAACGACCGGTGATCTGCCAGCTCGCATAGAATGTAATGCCGAAGAGTACCGCCCAGCAAGCCTGACGTAGGATCACGGTCTCTTAAAATGACAGTACCGAATTAGGCATAAGTACCCATAAATGTAAATGAACTATTGTAATATGATAGGGGGTTACATAGTCACCTACACAGAGATCAAATAAAAGCAGCTGAAGCTCAAAACTATGGTGACAAGTACTCTGAAGTTCAGCACTTAGACCAAAACATGCATGTGTGCTGCCGAGCGCTGCATGAAAGTCTGTGTGGTGTTTTTGTGCGCTTTGCCGATGGCCAATTGCCAGGGAATGGTGCCACGACGCTGCACAGACTTTCATGTGGCGTAAAAGTACATTCTTGACTACTTTTACTTAATCCCTGTGAATTAACCCACTGTCTATTTAAGGAACAGGCACCTACTGGCAGAGTTGGGTACGTTTGAAAACTCTAAAGTAGCGTATTTCCTTCCTTCATTCAACTGACCTAAAAAGGAATGTGCAGGAGAAAGGAATATGGTGGAAACAGTCAATCATCAGTAGGGCCCTACCTTTTTCACAACATGTTTTTATGGACTGATTCTGGATCAGTTCAATGGATCTGCCACTAGGGGCATGTGTAGGTACAACTGAGTACACCTGCCCCTAATGGTAGAGCCATTGAACTGATCCAGAATCACTCCTTAAAAACAGGTTGTGGAAAAAGGTAAGCCCTAATCATCAGTCACTTCTGATCAGTGAAATAATGAAGGAAGGAATTTAGACTGATCTAAATTTATATTTAAATGTATCTAGTTGTTTTAGATTTATTAAGGTTTTATACCAGTGGGCTAAAAAACGCACAAACCTAAAACTATATCTACTTTAACTTTAGCCTGCCATGGCGTAAAGACTATAAAATTGCAGGTCAGATTGGCGAACCTGGGCAAAGAGACAGACTTACCTTCTCCAGCTTGGCCCGCCAAATAGAGAATGGTCTCAGCAAAGGCTACCCTGAGTCCGAAATTGTGGATGCTGTTATTAGAGCCGTTGTACCCGGCCTACAGCTGCGGAGTTATCTTGAGGGTAAAAGTGATCTGTCTCTACCGACTTTAAGGAGGATCCTCCGCGCACATTACCAAGAGAGGAGTGCAACTGAGCTATACAAAGAGCTTACCACAGAGGTTCAGAGCAGTGAAGAGGCTCCACATAATTTTTTAATCAGAGCAATGGATTTAAGACTGAAAATATTGTTTGCATCACAGGAAGCTGAGTCTAGTCTCAAGTATGACCCCGCACTAGTGCACAGCATGTTCATGCATACAGTACTCACAGGCTTACAGAATGACAGCATAAAAACCGATCTCCAACAGGGGTCAGAACGCGAGAGGATCACGTGGTTCATGTAGCCGCCGAATAGTTCCAAACGAAGCTTGGCGGGTCATTTAAATGAACTGCTTAGCCGCGATTTCTGGTAACTACTGACCAATATTTTCAGATTTTTACATTTATATATAGATATAGATATATTCCAACGTGACACATATTCTATGCGCATGTGTAGGAACATTATTATTGAGATAATGTTTTTAGAATTGCTATAATTTCCTCTGAAAAGGAAGACTGTAGACAGTAAACTGGCTAACTTTACTTACGTTCTTAACTAGCTTCTTACCTGTAAATTAACCTTTGATTAATGCGAGAAACATACCTTCGCCATAGAAATCCTATTGCCCCGGGTTGCACTGTTTGGAACTATCTGGGGCTCCCATGATCTGCCATTGCTGTTAAATAATTGGCCCATTGACGTCTACGGAGTTGACGTAACTCTCTCTTTCTAGGGCTCTGGCTACAACCAACTACTTCAGATGAGTTGCTCTTGGAAAGGCTCAATATGGCATGTGCTAATGAGAAAGAGAGACAAGATAAAAAGAGGTAGATCACACCACAGAGACACGCCAGTGTCCACGCTGTCCAGTCTAGTGATGTAAGTGGAGACAAATGTACAGCTCAACAAAGCATAGTCGCACTTCCTCCCGATGTGCTGTCAGACCTCAAGGAAATCAAAGCAGACATTGTACTGTTGAAAGATCTCAAGGCAGAGGTATCACAAATTAGAGTCTATTCGTAAGACAAAAAATACACCAAAACTGTATCCTCCCACTAGCAAAGAGACAGATTATGGGACAGCCAACCACCCACATTATTTCCAGCCACAGTTCACAGCCTGGAATAAAGAGAGTGCCACAGCTTTCCACCAGCTAGGTGGACCAGTGCAGGAATATCGAGCTGCGAGTGGTCCGAGCGTATTGAACGGAGCAGCCCAGTTTCAGCAGAGGTTTGCACCACAGAGATATCAAATGCCACGCCTCCAACCAAGATGTTACATGTGTCAGCAGCGAGGAGAGGAATACTGCCAGTATTGCTACAGGTGTGGGAGTAACGAACACTCCCATGCAGGTTGCAGAGGAAACAGAGCGCTGCCCGGTGCTGAGAGAGAGAGACCTTTAAACGAGGAGCGGTTGCCCGCGGGGGACAGAGAGTGACCGGATCAGCCAAAGTGTCCCAAAATTGCACCAACTGTGGAGAAAAGGAGAAAAATCAGAAGTTTCCACAATGTTCAGTGTGTAAAACAGTACTTTACTGTTCCAGAGAATGTCAGGGTAATCACTGGCCAGAATATAAAGAAAACTGTAAACCATTCACACCTCTTAAACCAAAACCGCAACAAGCACATTCATACAAGATTGCGGCTGACAAAAAAAAACATTCTGACAAAGAAAAAGTCCACGGTGACTGAACTGGTTGGAAAAAAATGTCTCATTGACTGCTATCTACAAGGGAAGAGAACTGAAGTACTCTGGGACACTGGCTCACAGGTGTCTGCAATCGATGAGGTTTGGAAAGCCGACAATGTCCCTAATACCAAATCGAGAGACATAGCAGAGATAGTTGATCCAAATGACCCCTTGCAGGTTGAGGCAGCCAATGGTACAAAGATGCCATATGTAGGGTGGATATCTGTGAGCTTTAGGCTAACAGCTAGTGCTGAGGAGTTTCAGGTTCCCGTGCTTGTTATGAAAGGCAGCCAACAGACCCGCCCTATAATTGGCTCCAATGTAATTGAACATGTTGTTCTTAACAGTCAGAAAAACCAGACAAATGACGTTGAGGAAGATAAACTGATAAAAACAGTGAAGATGGCGTTTCCTAACTTAAAGAAAAAGACAGTTAAGGCATTCATTAAAGCAGTGAGTGTTGAGCGAACAAGTGCTCATCTAGTGAGGACAGCCTGTCAGAGAATGAGTATACCAAGTCATAGTTCTGTACAAGTGAAATGTAGAATACATGCTAAGCCCTTTAAAGAAGACACCACCTTAGCCTTTGAGCCCGATCACAATCCCCAGTGGCCAGAGGGACTGGACTTTTGTGCCACACTTGTTCAGGTTAGAAAAGGGGCACATCCAAACATCATCCTTAGTGTACAAAACCCCACTGACCATGACATTATGTTGACAGGCAGGGTAGTTATTGGTACAGCACAGTCAGTGACATCCGCATACCCACTTAGTGGAGTCAAGGAAACACACTCACCTGTTGATGTAAATAACATTCAGGCCCAACACACCAAAGACCAGGAAACTAGGTCAGAGCTCTGGGACCCCCCTATTGATCTCAGCCACCTAGATGAAGGTCAGAGGCAGGTTGCTCGTGAGACGATCAGATAGTGACATAGGTTGTATTGATAAGCTTCAGTTGAGCATTTCATTGAAAGAACCCTAAGCCGGTAGCAAGAACCTACATGTCAGTCCCCAAGCCCTTATATGAAAGGAAATGAAGGATTATTTAATGGATTTAATTGCACAGGGGTGGATAGAGAAATCACACTCATCTTATTCTTCCCCCGTTGTTTGTGTCAGGAAAAAGTGTGGGTCATTACGTCTGTGCATAGACTATAGAGAGTTAAATCGCAAGACTCACCCTGACAGACAGCCAATCCCGAGAGTGCAGGATATCATGGATGACCTCAGAGGAAACACCATGTTCTCACTGTTAGACCAGGGAAAGGCCTACCATCAGGGGTTTATGGCAAAAGACAGCAAACACTTGACAGCTTTCGTGACACCCTGATGCTTGTATGAATGGCCCCGGATCCCCTTCGGACTTATGAATGCTCCAGCAGCATTTCAACGCTGCATGGAGGAGTGTTTAGAGGGCCTCCGAGACAAAATATGTGTGCCATATTTAGATGACACCCCCGTGTTCAGCAAAACATTCGAAAGCCACATCAGTGATGTAAGACAAGTGTTGCAGAGACTGAGACAGCATGGAATCAAATCAAAACCAAGCAAATGTGAGTTATTCAAGTGAAGTTCGCTACTTTGGGAGAATAGTATCAGCTGAAGGAAATAAAATCGATCCTGCTGACACAGCTGCCATGAGGGTTCTGAAAGATAAGAAACCAAAAACGGTTGGCGAGTTAAGGCAGATGATGGGACTGTTAAGTTACTATCGCCAGTACATAAAAGACTTTTCTCGCATTGCTAGCCCCCTTTATGAGCTGACCAGGGGACCTGCCCATATGGAAAGCCCATAACCCAAGGGAAGGAAGTGGCATAAAAAATAAATGTGAACGTGGTGCCATCTCACACACCAATACAATGGACAGACTCACATCAACAAACTCTTGAGTGCCTGATAGACTGTCTGGTTACACCACCAGTCCTGGCATTCCCAGATTTCTCCCAGCCATTTGTTCTTCATACAGACGCATCCAATAAGGGGTTAGGAGCTGTGCCATATCAGAAACATGATGGGAAGGTACATGTAATTGCGTATGGATCCCGGACACTGTCAGCATCAGAAAGAAACTATCACCTCCATTCAGGTAAATTAGAATTTCTCGCTCTTAAGTGGGCAATTACAGAAAGATTCTGCAACTATTTGTGTTACGCCCCCTTTTTCACAGTTTACAGTGACAACAACCCCCTGACTTATGTGTTGTCCACTGCGAAGTTAAACGCCACAGGAAGTAGGCGGGTAGCAGAATAAGCAGACTTTAACTTTACCATAAGATATCGCCCCGGCAGAGAAAACATTGATGCTGATAGGTTGTCTAGAATGCCAGTAGATATTGGGAAGCTGATGAATGAGTGCACAGAGGAGATGTCTTATGATGCGGTGGGAACAACTGCTCAGGCAGTAGAAACACAGTCAGAGACAAATGCCTTATGGTCAATGGCCATCTCTGTCAAGAGTCTGGTCGATAGTCAAGATACCTCAGTTGTTTCATTAACACCAGCACAGATACAACAGGATCAAAAAAACGACTCACATATTAGACCGGTTTTGCAGTACAAAGTGTCTGGAGTGAGGGCCTCATGTCAATAACTAAGAAACCTCAATGAACAGAGCCGTTGTCTCCTCCGTGAATGGGATAAACTGGAGTCCTCACGAAAGACAGTGCACAGAACACAACTGGTATTGCCTGAAAAACACAAGACTGCTGCATTAAAGGAGCCACACAACCAGATGGGGCACCAAGGCACTGACAGGACAATATCGCTCTTTAGAGACCGCTTTTTCTGGCCATACGTGCAGCGGGAAATAGAACAATATGTGATGAGCTGCACTTGCCTTAGACAAAAAAAAACCTAGTCGAGAGACAAGGGCCCCTCTTAAAAACATTGCCACCACCCAGCCATTTGAACTCGTGTCAGTGGACTTCCCCCATCTTGATAAGTGTATGTAAAGGCGGGTATGAGTATATTTTAGTGATTGTAGATAATTTCACACGTTTTGCACAGGCGTACCCTACAACAACAAAGTCTGGAAAAATAGTGGCTGACAAAATATTCAATGATTACGCCTTGAAATTTGGATTCCCAACACGCATTCACCACGATCAGGGAGGTGAGGTTGAAAATCAACTTTTCTCACAACTGAGCAAATACTGTAATGTGGCCGGATCAAGGACTACCTCTTACCATCTACAGGGGAATGGTCAGGTTGAATGTTTCAATCAAACATTAATGTAGATGCTTAAGACTCTCACAGACAAAGACAAGACAAATTGGAAAGACTCTGTCAATAAGATCATCTTTGCTTACAACTGCACATGTACAGAGGTAACAGGCTTTTCTCGATTTTACCTACTATACGGCTGCTCTCCAAGACTACCTATTGACATGTTATTCAACTTGTCCACTGAAGCAGGAAGCTGTAGTTACCATGAATATGTTGAACAGTGGAAGCAAGGAATGCAGGGAGCATATGCTATTGCAAGAGAGAATGCATGGAAATCTGCTCAGAGAAACAAGAGGAAATATGATGGCAAAGTGAGGAGTTCATGTTGTGCCCAAGTGACCGTGTGTTAGTGTGAAACATGAGCCCTCGTGGAGGACCTGGAAAATTGAGGAATCACTGGGAAGAAATCATCCATACTGTAGTTCGACAAGTGGGAGAGGATGTCCCCATTTATGAGCTGAGACCTGGACATGGGAAAAGAAATTCAAGGATTCTGCATTGAAACCTCCTTTTGCCATGCGATCACCTGCTGCTGGAAGCTGAAGTGCGCCCACATGTGAAACTAAAAAGGAAAATTGCAGTGGCTGATAAAGTCAGAGAGGACTCAGAGGAAGAGGATAAGGAGGATGATTATTATTTCATGCCACCTCAGATCACAGCTCGACCAACAGAAACAGTGAGAGAGACTCCTGTCATGGTTGACGATGTGACAGAGCCAGACCCAACGGAACCTGCAACAGAACGACCTCAGATAGAGAACAGTTATAATGACTTACCGGAAATCCAGGATTTCCAGGACGACGACTCACCTGATACTGAGGATGAGGCATCATTGCCCTCAGTGGAACAGGAAAGAGAGGGGGAGACAAGGACTCAGTGGCCTCAGAGACGGCGCAGGCCACCAAAGACTCAGATATGACAAAATAGGAACTCCATCCTGCTACAACCTTTCTGCACTGCCCTGTTATGTAAGGCCTCAAGCATGGACACAACCAGTGCAGCCATACTACAACCAGCCCCTTTTTGTGTATGGGATGTAGACAGGAAAAGTCATCTCCGCTTTGGGCTGTTTAAACTTCCTTACACTCATGGACTTTTAAGAAAGCTGAATGCTACTGATGTCACACAAACATTGCACAGTTGAGGACTTTAATACAAAGTTGACTGGTTGATTCAAATAGTATACTGTGAACAGTCTTGAAATTTCTTCAGACACTGGACACATACGTGTTCTGCGAACTCTGACAATGCTGAATGTCTGTGAATGTTCTCATTCATCCAGGTCATGGTTATCCAAAGGAGTTGAATCAAGTGCAACTGGACTTGGTATATATATGGACTTGGATATATATACCAAGTCCAGTTGCACTTGATTCAACTCCTTTGGATGACAACGCTGAATGTATTAAAAGAGTTCCAGACTGTAACTGGAAAAGGACTGGAACAAAATTTAATGTACCAAGAGTTCCAGACTGTCAGGTTTGAGGGTACCTGAGTGCAACTAAGCACTTAAGGGTAAAGATAATGATGTTGAGGACAACATCTAATGTTGTGGGGGAGTGTGTAATCGGGTGAAATATGTTCACGCTGAAATCGATTAGTTACGACTGAATCAGTTTTCAATTGCTCATGTCTGAGGAGATGTGACTAGAGGGCCAGAGCCCTAGAAAGAGAGAGTTACGTCAACTCCGTAGACGTCAATGGGCCACGGTGGATCATGGGAGCCCCGGATAGTTCCAAACAGTGTGCATAGAATATGTGCCACGTTGGAATATATCTATATCTATATATAAATGTACAAATCTGAAAATATTGGTTAGTAGTTACCAGAAATCGCGGCTAAGCAGTTTATTTAAATGACCCACCAAGCTTCATTTGGAACTATTCGGCGGCTACATGAACCACGTGACCCTCTCGCGTTCTGACCCCTCATTGACGCAACTCTCTCTTTTTAGAGCTCTGTAGAGGGCACGCTGGGGGCTCTCGTCATTAATACAGTTGATGAAGAGCCAGCAGCTGTCCTGTATTAATTTCTTCTCCTGTTCCAGGGGTATTACACTAGCACAGCAATAGCTAAAGACTATCGGCCATAGCAAAGACCAGAGCGGCCACGACACTGTGCATACTTTAAGCAGGCAAACATACAGACTAGAAACAGCACAAAAAGCTACAAAGCAAAGAGAAGTAGCACAGCAAACAGAGCATGTAGCCACTGTGGAGGCCTACATAGTGCCAAAGTTGTATGCCCAGCCAAGAAATCAATCATTTTGCAAAAGCATTCAAATCAAAGTTCCCACCACAGACAAAACCTTACCGCAACACTGTGCACAGTGTTGGAGAGAATACAGACGAAGAGCAGACAGAACTCTACATAGACAGCATCACAAAAGAGAACAATGGCAAAAGCAATGAGCAGGCTTATGGAGAGGTAAGAATTGAGTCACCTGCACAAAAAGTCAAATTCAAATTGGACACTGGAGCACAGGCCAATACCATTCCAACAAACCTATTTCACACACTGATCAAGAACATTGCACCGAAACCAGCAGCACACAGGCTCACTGAATACAGGGGGAAAGCACTGAGCATGAAAGGCACATGCCAGTTAAAATGTCGATACGAGGACAGCTCAACGTTGCTAGATTTCTACTTTGTCGACACCAATGTCCCGCCGGTCCTAGCAATGAGAAGATGTCGTGATCTAAACTTAGTCAAAATGGTCAAAATTATGGCTGTGAATGAGGAAAATGAAGGAACAGACATTGCCTCACAGAGCATACGGGAGGAGTATGCAGACGTATTTCAAGGCATAGGCGAATTTCCAGGCGAGTGCACCTTTCGTGTCGCCCCAGAAGTAACACCCATAGTGTGCCCACCACGCAGGATCCCCATCGCGTTATGCAGCAGACTAAAAGACAAACTCGACAGCATGGAGAAAAATAACATAATCTGCAAGGTCACAGAACCCACAGAATGGGTGAACGCACTCGTTGTAGTTGAAAAGCCCATGACAGGAAAACTCATTGTGTTTAGACCCCAGATCCCTTAACAAGGCGATACAAAGACCTCACCACCCCCTTCCTACTTTAGAGGACGTCGCCACGAAGATTGCTGCAGCACAATTTTTTAGTGTCTTAGATGCTAGGTCAGGCTATTGGGCCATAAAATTAAGCACTGATTCATCGCTGTTGACCACATTCAACACAGTGTTCGGCAGATACCGCTTTCTCAGACTGCCATTTGGCATAATTTCAGTTCAAGATGAGTTCCAGAGGCGCGTGGATGAAACATATGAAGGCCTTGATGGCGTAGCAACCATAGTCGATGACATACTGGTGTTTGGCAAAACCGAACAGGAACATGACCGGCACCTCAAGGCTATGTTGAAACGCACAAGGGAGAGAGGGGTGAGGCTAAACCTGACAAATGCCGCATTCACGTGCCGGAGGTCAGCTACTTCGGACACACACTCTCAAGCAAAGGCATAAAACCAGACCCACAGAAGGTGAAGGCAGTCAAAGAGATGCAACCATCACGGAAAAAGGCAGAGCTTGAAACAGTTCTCAGGATGGTCAACTTCGAACCACAGAAGGTTGACTCAGACCATCCGGACACAACGTTTATTGGGAGAAACCGACACAGCGGCAAGATGGTGGAGGGAGCGGACGTGGCATAAACAGCTCACGTAACAAACCCTGAAACCGACAAACTTGGACAAAAAACTCACAGGAAACTTTCTCTGTTTGCGTTGGAATCTATCGGAGTCGCTCTTAGAACTGAGTAGGTCATTTCGGTCACTTTCTAAAGCACACTCTAAACTAAAAATGGCTAAAGCTAACGCGAAGCTAAAGGCTCTCCAAATGCTCGACTACTGCGGTCCAGAGAACATGGAGACAAACGCCAAAGGCACAAAAAACACCCTTACATCTCCTGCTAAGCCGCCAGGTCCTCAGAAAAAACAAAAAGGAGACAAGGCCACAACTGCTGGAGCCCATGCCAAGGATACCTCGAATGCTGCTATCTTAGCTGCCATTGGTACTCTCCGCAACATGATGGAGGATTTCAAGACGGGAGTTGAAACAAAACCCACTGACCATTGCTAACATCGCAAAAGCGGTTGAGTTTAACTCGGCCGAAATCAAAGAGTGCAAGGTTAAAAACAAAGAGTTGGATGAAGAAATAAAACAACTCCGTGTGAAGAACGCAGAGCTGGACAAGAGAGCTGCAGAGGTGGAAAAGAGAGCTGCAGAACTGGAGCGCTACAAGAGAAGATGGAACTTAAGACTTAACGGCCCGAAAGAAGAAAAGGAGGAGAATACACGACAGCTCGTCGCTGAAATCATCGGGAAGATTGTTCCACACTGGAAGGAGAAGATGGATCTCATCCTGGACTCTGTGCACCGTCTGGGGCCGAACAACAACAGCCGCCCTCGTCAGATCATCATGCAGTTCACTGGACGGCTCTTTAGGGATGAACTCTGGCGAACCACCAAACTTCACCCAATCTGCAAGAATCTCAACGTCCGCTTAGCAGACGATCTCACCAAAGAAGATAGGGAGGCACAGCAAGCTGTTTGGCTGAAAGTTGAGTAAGCAAGGAGGGCAGGTCTGAAGACTTTTTTCCATGGCCCATATGCGTTCATTAACGGACAGAGAGTCACACCATAGACCTAAATAATCTGGAATGTTGATTCCTAAAACAAGTGAGTTATAAATAGAAAAAATGCTTAGGGTTTTGTTACACAAAGTTCAGTAACTACTAGCAGATAAACCATTTTTCTTGTTCTTTAACAGTTCAGTTAATTATCTGGGTTTTTTGTGTTCTATGTTTAGTCTAAAAAATGATATAGCTCTCATTTCTGTTAATGCAAGGGGTCTAAGAGACATGACAAAAAGGAAAAGCTTCTACTTATTCTGTAAAAGGAAAAATGCAAATATTGTTTTTCTACAAGAAACTCACCCCAAGATTGAGGATACTTTATTTTGGTCTAAACAATGGGGAGATGATGCTTTCTTCAGCCATGGCACTTCAAGATCAGCAGGGGTTGCCATCCTCCTAAAAAACTTCAGAGGTCAGGTTATATCCCACAAGGCAGATGAACATGGCCACTGGTTGATTCTTACCCTAAACATAGATGAATTGAAATTCATCCTGATTAATGTTTATGGCTACAACAATAGCACAGAAAATAGAAGACTATTTGATCAAATAAGCTTGCAATTAGACAACTTAAAATTATCATACTCAAACTGATAATATTATAGTTGGAGTGGATCTGAATTTAGTCCAGGATGATTTCTTTGATAAATATCCTCTTAGACATTCTGCAAGTCATCCTAATTCCATATTTACTAACTTTTGCAATGAACAAAATCTGATTGATGCATGGCGATATTTAAATCCAGGAATATTTCGATACTCATGGTTCAGCCCAAATTCAAATTTAAAATCTAGAATTGACTATTGGTTAATTGCAAGCCACTTGCTGTGCTATGATATCAACTCTGATATCTCGGCTGCTCCACTTACTGATCACAGCATTATTTCTCTACATGTTAAACCTAAAAACAGGAGTACTTATTCTCACAAATATTAGAAATTTAACTCCAGTCTAAATGAAAATTCTGATTACTGTAGAAAAATTAAACTATTGATTCAAGAGATCATAAACTCTGAAGAACTAACAACACCTGTCAAGAAATGGGAGTTCCTAAAATATAAAATACGCCAACTCACCATCTCATTCAGTAAAACAATTAAAAAAGATCTTGAAAGAAAAGAACTAGATATAATTAAACAGCTTAATGTTTACTGCAATAAACCTAATCACACTGAAGATGATAAACAGAAAATATTAAACCTTCAACCCAATTTGGATGAAATCTACACTCAGAAAGCAAAAGGAGCCTTTATTAGGTCTAGAGCTAAATGGACAGAGGAGGGTGAAAAAAACTCAGCATATTTCTGTAACCTTGAAAAAAGAAGGCAGGAAAAAAATAACATTAAATCCTTGATAATTGATGATATAGAAACCACAGATGAAAAATTAATCTCAGAAATCCTAAATTCTATAGCCAGCTTTACAGTTCAAAATTTTCTAATGACGATTGTCATGCATTCTTAAAGGATATAGCAAGTTATATTCCCAAAATTGAAAATGGTTTCAAACAAACTTGCGATCATCAAATAACAATTGCAGAACTTGGTGCAGTTATTAGTCGCTTGTCTTTAAATAAAGCCCCTGGGTCAGACGGCCTCACAGCTGACTTCTACAGACATTTCTGGGAAGATATTAGAGAACTACATCAAGTTTTCATGGAAATATTTGAAACTTGCACACTTCCACCTACAATGAAACAAGGGATTATCATTTTAATTCCAAAACCTGGAAAAGACCCCAGAATTATAGATAATAGAAGGCCCATCACTCTTAGAAACTCAGACTACAAACTCCTAACCTACATTTTCACTACTCGTCTTCAAACAGGGATTTCGAATCTTATTGCAGAAACACAATCAGGTTTTCTAAAAGGAAGATCAATCCACAACAATATAAGGCTGGTAATGGACATTATTGAATACAGAAACCAAATTGAGGATGATGGGTTTCTCCTGTTTTTGGATTTTTATAAAGCGTTTGACTCTGTGGAACATCCATTTATCATCTTGGTACTTGAACATTTTGGATTTGGAGTTAATTTTAGGAATGTTGTCAGTGGACTGTATCAGAATATTACCAGCTGTGTCATACTACCTACTGGCACCACCTCCAGTTTTAAGGTTAATGTAGGGATTCCTCAGGGTTGTCCGGTTTCTCCATATTTATTCATACTAGTTACAGAAATGTTAGCAATTTACCTCAAAAATTGTGATGACATTAAACAACTAAATGTATTAGGTACAGATATTATCATCAGCCAACTAGCACATGACACGACAATTTTCTTAAAACATAGACACCAAATTCCAACAACTATTGAAAAAGTTGAAAAATTCTCTAAAGCTTCAGGATTAACACTAAATTTAAATAAATGTGAACTATTGGCTGTACATGACACCCCACTAAAAGAAATCTGTAATATTCCTATTAAATCAGAAATCAAATACCTGGGAATTTTCCTTTCAAAAGACCAAAAACGAAGTCAGTCTTTGAATGTAGAAAATAAGTTAAAGGAATGTAAATCAAAGCTAAACATCTGGCTCCAAAGAGACCTATCAGATCTTGGCAGAATTTATTTAACTGAGATGGAATGCTTATCAAAGTGTATTTACCCAGCCTATTCTCACGCCATTCCAAAAAAAATAATCAAATCAATCAATCAGATTAATCTAAATTTCATTTGGCGAAACAGACCACACTATATAAAGAAAAGCCATATGGTTAAATAAGTAAAGGATGGAGGACTAAAAGTCAATGATTTTGATTGCCTTAATGGAACTTTAAAAATAAATTGGCTAAAATCTTGGATCAAACATAGTAACTCCTTCTGGTACTGTATTCCAAATCACTTATTCAATAAAATTGGAGGATTGAAATTTCTACTCAGATCTGACTATAATATTGATAAACTTCCTGTTTCATTATCAGAGTTCCATAAACAGATACTGTTGTATTGGAGAATGTTATATGTAAATAACTTTTCACCCCACACCACTGTACTTTGGAATAATAGATACATATTATATCGGAACAAGTCTTTATTCTTTAAAGATTGGTATGAGGAAAATATATGGTCAATAGTTGATCTAATGGATCCTAGTGGTAATTTATTAAATTATGAACAATTCCAGACAAAACGTACTTTCAAGCTTTCCAAATCAGACTACTAAATTAAATAAAGCACTCCCCAAAGAATTTGTATCTCTGATAACAAATATAATGACTCACCAACCTATACAGCCACGATTGGCCCCACTGTCAATTCAAGGGTTTTTAATCTTGGACAAAAAATGTGATAATCATTTTATTAGAAACTGTCTCACTGAAAACTTATTCCCTGAAAGACAAAACAAAAATGGCATTTTACACAAATTTGATAAAAATTCAATTATTAAATTGAGAACAATGTATCTAACAGTTCCTATCCCCCCCAAATCGAAGGAAACACACTTCAAAATTATGAATAACATATATCCCTCCAAAGAACTACTTAGATCACGGTTTGGTTTTTACGATAATATATGTTCATTTTGTGAAAATGACATAGAAACTATGGACCATGTATTTTTCTCATGTGGTGTGGTACTTGTGTTCTGGCTTGACGTTCACAAATGGATAAAGCAAAGGATTTTGTCCTTTCCAACTTCGATTTCTAGAGACAATATAACATTTGGTATGATTTTGCAAAACAGAAACGATGAACTCTGTTGTAATGTAATCCTCTGCTTAGCCAAATTCTTTATTCATAAAAATAGATACCTTAAGTCATCCCCCAAATTTGTTGTTTTTTTAAATGAATTTAGATTATACTTGAAATCTTTAAAACGAATGACCGATACAAAAGCTCTAAAGATTTATGAGGTGTTAAGACATTTTCCCACTGAATTAGAAGACTGATATCCTTAATTCCCCCTTGTATGATGGACTATGTTTTATTATTTTCAATTAGTATATGTCATGTATTTAATTTATTATTGTTTGTACCCTTATTTTCATAATACATTACCGTATATTTGTCATGTGATATTCAATCTCTATGTATTTCCTGATTGCTGTATAGAAATGTTTGCATACTTTTCCCTTTGGCACTTTGGATATATCTATGTATTTTTGGATGGAATGTATATTTGCCATGTTTGTTTTATAATGAACTTTCTTCAAGAATCTGTACATGAATATGAACAATGTTCAATAAAAAAAAAAAGGAAACCTTCCTGGCCAGGTTTGCTCCACATCTCTCCGAGGTAAATGCACCACTACGAAAACTGCTAAAACAGGACATTAAATTTGCACGGGGTGCCAATCACGACAGAGCATTCCAACAGATGAAAGATCTGACAACGCAACACCCAGGACCAGTACTCGCGTACTTTTGACTCCCAAAAAGAGCTACGGCTCCAAGTAGCTGCTTCCAAAAGTGGCCTTGGCGCTGTTGTGCTCCAAGATGGCAAGCCAATTGCCTATGCATCCCAATCACTTAACAGCACAGAAGAGAATTATGCACAAATAGAGAAGGAGCTCTATGCAGTACGCTTTGGTTGTAAACGGTTCCATGAGTATATATAGTCCATGGGCCAGAGCCCAAAATTTCCTATTTCGGTACACTCAAGGTGGCAAAACTTACTTATAATTTTTGAAAGGATCCATGTCTGTAGATGATATTTTGGTATGATAACCATTCCTGAGTGGCAGCTGTATCATAGTTATCAGCTCATGAAGTTAACCACCCCCTAAAGTAAATTGCATTTTACACGCTGGTGCATATCCTGGTTTAGCCTCATGGTCAGGACATTTTCAATGTTCTATAATATTGTCTTTGGTATCATTTTAAAGGGGACCTTCTTAGCTTTCATTCAAGCCCTGTTGTGGATATTTCTCACAAATATAGAGGTCACTTGAGCTCTTCAACCCGTCAATAACACACATCTTTCTGCAATTTTCGCCTAAACCAGCGGTCGGGAACCTATGGCTCGCGAGCCATATATGGCTCTTCCGGTGACGGCATATGGCTCCCAGACAATTTTGAGTTGAAAAAAAAATTTTTTTTTTAAAATCAGTTTGGAACTGATTTTAAAATACTTGTGATATTTCTTAATAATACTGTGTCATTTTAAAGTAAACAGAAATTAGTTTTGAAGATAAATTTCACGGGTCACGGGTCACCCGTGGGTCGGGTCGGGAACCAATGGCTCGCAAGCATGTCCGGGTCATTGTAAAGTGAAGAAATCAATTTTATCAGATAGCCAACTAGTTTATCCGCTTCAACCCTTGTAACGGAAAAGATGGCGAAAAGAAAAAAAGACGATGATTACCGTGCATTCCAGGCTGCGTGCACAGAGGAATTTGCATTTGTGGAGAGAGCAGGATCTGCGGTATGTCTAATATGCAATGATAAAATTTCATCGATGAAACGGTCAAATATAAAGCAGCACTTCGATACGCACCATGCTTCATTTGCATGGAAATCTCCAGCGGGGGACAGCAGGAAAAGGGCATGCGAGGAGCTACAGCGGAGAGTGCAGACGAGTCAGCAGCAACTACGTGTGTGGACCAAGCAAGGTGACAGGAATTCCGCTAGCTTTGCGGCTGCTTTGGCAATAGTAAGGAATGGAAAGCCATTCACAGATGGCGAGTATGCCAAAACATTCATGCTTGATGTGGCCAATGAACTGTTTGATGACTTCCCAAATAAAGACAAGATAATCAAACGAATAAAAGACATGCCCCTGTCAGCAAGAACTGTGCACGATCGTAGCATCATGATGGCAAATCAAGTCGAGGAAACACAAATTAAGGACATAAACGCCGGGACATAAGTTTCTCTTGCGTTAGATGAGTCAACAGACGTTAGCCATCTATCTCAGTGCAGTATAATTGCCAGGTATGCTGCAGGTGACACACTGCGTGAGGAAAGCTTGGCTGTTTTGCCAATGAAAGGGACAACAAGAGGAGAGGATTTATTCATGTCTTTCATGGAGTTTGCTAAAGAAAAAAAACTACTGATGGATAAACTTATTTCTGTCTGTACTGATGGTGCACCCTGTATGTTGAGGAAGAACAAAGGATTTGTAGCGCTTCTCCGTGAACATGAAAAGAGCGCCATCCTAAGTTTTCATTGCATCCTGCACCAGGAGGCGCTTTGCGCTCAGACGTGTGGCCAGGAGCTTGGTGAGGTGATGTCGCTGGTCATTCGAGTGGTCAACTTTATTGTTGCCCGAGTTTTAAATGATCGCCAGTTTAAAACTCTGTTAGAAGAAGTTGGGAATCATTATCCCGGTCTGCTTTTACACAGCAACGTGCGTTGGTTGTCAAGGGGGAAGGTGCTCAGCCGTTTTGCAGCTTGCCTGAGTGAAATCCGGACTTTTCTTGAAATGAAAGGCGTCAAGCATCCTGAGCTGGACAACACTGACTGGCTCCTGCAGTTTCACTATCTCGTGGACATAACTGGCCTTCTGAACCAGCTCAATGTGAAAATGCAAGGTATTAGAAATACAATCTCATCCCTTCAACAAGCAGTGTTTGCATTGAAAGCAAGCTGGAAGTCTTTCTCAGGGACATTGAAACAGGTCGTCTTCTGCACTTTGAAAGACTGCAACAATTTAGAGATGCATGCTTAGCAAGTGACTCCACTCAACATCTGGATCTCCAGCAGCTAGCTGGCTTTACGTCCAATCTCCTGCAGTCATTCAAAGCACGTTTTGGAGAATTTCGTGCGCGCACTGGTCTTTTCAAGTTCATCACTCATCCACATGAGTGTGCAGTGGACAAAATCGACCTGACATGCATCCCTGGGGTCTCTATCGGAGACTTTGAGCTGGAAGTTGCTGACCTGAAGGCATCAGACATGTGGATGAGTAAGTTCAAGTCACTTAATGGAGAGTTGGAAAGTCTTGCACAACAGCAAGCAGAGCTGGCAAGGGAACACAAGTGGACAGAAATGAAAAATCTTCAACCTGAAGACCAGCTGATTCTTAAAACTTGGAACGAGCTTCCTGTGACATACCACACAATGCAGCGTGTGAGTATTGCCGTATTGATCATGTTTGGCTCTATATATGCATGTGAGCAGTCATTCTCGCATATGAGGAACATTAAGACCAACCTACGCTCACGTTTAACTGATGGAAGCCTCAACGCCTGCATGAAGCTCAACCTCACCACGTATGAACCAGACTACAAGGCCATCAGCAAAACCATGCAGCACCAGAAGTCGCATTAAAAGTAAGACATATTTAATTTATTATACGTTAAAAATACTATATGGCTCTCAATGAAATATATTTAGAAAAATTTGGCTTTTATGGCTCTCCCAGTCAAAAAGGTTCCTGACCCCTGGCCTAAACTATATACTTTCTTTTAGCCCTGTGGCATCTAGGAATATCAGGGACACAAAACACAAAAACTGGAATACTCACAGGACTGTAAAGATTCAGGAAATGTATAATATACCCATACTATTTCATTGTGTGAGGTGATTGTGAACCTTAAATTAGAAGGGCATTATTACTAAGAAACTAACTAGACCAAAGCCAGTTAGTCCATGGGTCAGACCAGATATCGATATCACCCAAGGTGACACAACTTCACTGGTGCCATTTTATTTGGTACACTAACAGAAGTAAAATAATACATGATAACCTTTCCAAATGAGCAGCTATTTCATTTTTCTTTCAGGAAACCTGTTTCTGTGCCTCTCACGATTGTGTATTTGCCCAGATTTTTACAAATATAGCATTTCAACACCCCTGGTACTGATTAGCCTAGCTTAAACTCTGGGACAGTTCTTAGTTGGCCAACAACCAAGGATAACCAGTACTGTGTACTTCCATTCATTGTGCTAAGCTAGGCTAACGTGCAGCCAGATAGCTTTCTACTAAACACATATAGAGGAAACTGGTATCTATCTTCTTGTCTCACTCTGGAGAAGATTGTAAGCTAATTTCCCATAATGTTAGCATGTTCTTTTAATGTATATGTTAATATGATTAGTTAAAGTGGCTACGAGGAACTTTCATCTTGTGTTGATTTTAGCGGCCTCATGTGGACAAAATACAGCTGTTGCATAGCAACTAGGTAATGTATCTATTTGTGGCTATGTAAGATAAATAACGGTAATATGACGCTGGTGAAGCAAAGTAAACTTTGTTTTAGTAGTGTTCATACACCAAAGTTACATGTATTTGTTTGTATGTGGCAGGTGAAAACTGACTGAATATGGCCACTGGTGAACAAGCAAGTTTTTACCCAATACCAAAGCGCCCACGGGTGGAGTGCATTATCCACTGTTCTGATGATACAGATAAGCTGGTTTCACTACAAAGTGTCGACTCATGGAGAACTCTGCTCAGGGCAGCTCAGATACGAAATCATGCACCAGTTTTGAAACTGGCAAAAGACATTCCTGAGGGACAGATTCCAGCAATCTACTACCACAGAAAGTGTCGCAGTATCTTCACTATGAAGCAAATTCTTGATGGCCTCCTTGCAAAAGAAAAGAAAAGTTGTGTCTCTGCTGAAGAGAAACAATCTAAGAGAGTAGCTCGACATGCTCCAAGTACATCTAGGACTTATGATGCAGAGTGCATATTTTGTCAGAAAAACAGCAAATATTCCAAGAGACAGAATACGAGAGAAGTACTGGTGCAGTGTCGAGAACTGCGAGCTGATGCAAAGATCAGGAGTGCAGCCACAAAGAAAAGGGACAGCAGAATCCTTGCCATTGTGAGTAGAAACCTTGTAGCAGCTGAAGGGCACTACCACAGGTCATACTATAGACGTTACACCAAAGAAGAGGTTTCCAAAGGAGAGGTTGCCAGCAATGAAGATGATGATGCTGCAGCCCAGTATGAAGCTGCTGTGAATAAGGCATACAATGAGCTGTTCCTCTTCATCAGGATGGAGCTTTTTGGCAATCCTCGAGTGATGACAATGACTGATCTCTCTTCTAGACTGGTAGCTTCAATGAACTCCCAAGGCATTGCCCAAGTCAAGGAATCAACCAAGAAGCACATAAGGTGAAACCTGGAGAGTGAGTTTGCTGGAGCCTTGCAGATATTCCCTGATGAGAAAGGAAAATTCCTCCTCTATCCCGATAACTGTCCATGAGGGAACTTGCCAAAGAAAATCAGTCTCTCAAAAGGGAGCTGCAGACCCTGAAAAGTGTCAGTGCACAAGATGTTATAGCCAAAGCAGCCATCAAATTGAGAGCAGACATTAAAAGTCAAGATGTTCCTCAAACCTGGCCGCCTGAAGTCAAACCAGAAGCAGAATGTCCTACCATTCCAGAGTCGCTCATTATCTTCCTGTACTCTCTACTCACAGGCTAAAATGATCCTGATCATGCATCCCAGAGAGTGCAGTGCCTTCTGCAGTCATTTGGCCATGACATAGTATATGCAGTGACATGTGGAAATACCAAGCCTTCCAAGCACATTGTTCTGCCATTCAGTGTCAAATCGTTGACAGGAAATGTAGAGTTGATAAACATCCTCAACCGACTTGGTCACAGTGTGTCCTATTCACAGATGGAAGAGATCAACACTGCCCTGTGTCTCCAGAAACTCTCATCATCAGGGAGTGGCATTGCCCTTCCAGCTAACATCCATCCTGGCATATTCACAACTTTAGCCTGGGACAATATCGACCGTCTTGAAGAAACTGTCAGTGGTGAGGGAACATCTCACAGAGTCAATGGGATTGCTGTGCAAGCAAAGCCAGTCAACCCACTTCCTGTCCAACCCATGCCCACTGTTCCCAAAACAAAGAAGAGAAGCATTGATGGACCCCCACCAATGTTACCAACTTACAATGCTGGACAACGGGTAGGGCCACCACAAAGCAAAAAGTCAGATGCCGATACTGCAGCCAATACTAAGCTTGCCAGAGAGAAAAACCTTCTTTGGGTCCTAGCACGCATGTCACAACAAGAAGAACAGTCAGTCAGCAGCTGGACAGGCTTCAACATCCTGACTCGAGGAGAGATGACGGTCATCCCCGACAATATAGGCTATCTGCCTACCATCAATGCTCCAGCGACACAAATGTCTACTGTCAACGAGGTGCTTAACCAGTCACTGAGCATCATGCAGTGCTTAGGCCTGAGGAAGATTGTCTGTGTCTTTGACCAAGCCCTGTATGCGAAGGCTGTCGAGATCACATGGAAACACCATGACAAGTTCCATGATATCATCGTTAGGCTTGGGGTATTCCACACCATCTGCACACTGCTGGCAATAATAGGAAAGCGTTTCCAAGATGCTGGACTCAAAGACCTCTGCATTGAGTCTGGCATCATTGCAGAAGGCTCAATTGCTGGTGTTATGGAAGGCCGCAAGTACAACAGGGCAGTGCGACTACACAAGCTCCTGTATGAGGCTCTCATGCGACTGACCTTGAATGGTTTCCTGTCCTGGTTGGAAGAAACTCACAGGAATGACATGGTTCACCTGAATGAGACACTGAAGACCATTGACAGCCTTGGGAAAGAAGTCTCACAACATGCTTTGAAGGAGGTCCTCGAGAACAGCTCTTGTACACGCATCATGGATCTATTTGAAGTCTACCGTGAGTTCCTTAGAGGTGGAAACGGCAGCCTCTCGAACTTCTGGATGTCCTATTTGGACATGGTTGAAATCTTGTTGGGGCTCATCCGAGCATCCAGAGAGGGAGACTGGATGCTACACTTGGCTAGCATTCGAGCAATGATCCCATGGTGCTTTGCTTATGACAGGATGAATTATGCACGCTACCTCCCCTACTACTACGCCCAGATGTCTGAGCTGCCCATCACACACCCAGATGTGTACACAGAATTCATGGAAGGAGGCTTCTCAGTCCAACTGGGCTCCACCAATCCCTTTGGCCGAATCCCTGTTGACCAAGCTATAGAAGAAACGGTGAACAAAGACACCCAAACAGCTGGAGGGACAAAGGGATTCAGCTTGAAGCCAGGAGCTGTGACCAAATATTATCTCACAGCTGAGTATAGAAGCATGTACCTCAAACAGCTGAGAGACCTGACAGGTCAAGGCAGGTGCAAATGGTCTCATCCAGATCTACAGAGTCCAAGGATCAAGAGAGATGAAGCAGATGTCCAGTCTCTCATGGACCTTATGGAGAATAACTGGCTCAATCCTATGTCCCCTGATGAGATTGATTTGGTTAGCCTCTCCACTGGCAACATGGCTCCACCTGATGTGACCATAGATCTCTTGAGAGCTCTTGAGAAAGGAGAAGAGGCCTACCAAGCATTCCAGCAAACAAGGTTAGATGCAGACCCACCACCTGTGAAATTCCACGACAAGATGACCAAGCAAAGTCTGAAAACATTCTCCAATGTCAGCACAAAACAAGCTCATGGAAAGAAAGCACAGGATGTGGTTCTGAAGGCAGATAGAAACCTTTTCAGTCACATGATCCTGGTGGCTGAAAGCAGGAAGGTGAATCTGAAGGATGTCCTTGCCTACCCATTGGGCCCACTACCATGGGCACTGGCAAATGCTGATGGGTCCTTACGAAAAACAAACAAGGCTGCACTTGCCAGAGAGCTCGAAAAGAATGTATCTCCTGCAGAAGACATCCCAATCCCATCTACTTCCATCATTGATGGGATGAGCCTGGTCCAAAAAATGAATGGCAACAACAAAACCTTTGCACAGGTGGCAGAGTCAGCCTTGACCCAGGTCCTCCATGAGGGAGCACAGAGTGGGAGGATTGATGTTGTTTTTGATGTCTATCACCAGACTTCGATCAAAGATGCTGAACGACTGAACCGGGGTGGAGACATCACTCTCCAGTACAATAATCTTGCAGGGGGACACCACGTCCAGCAGTGGAGAAAATTTCTGTGCAGTTCCTCCAACAAGACCAGTCTCATCAAGTTTCTGGTGGAAGAGTGGAAACTCCCACGATACAGAGCTATGCTGCATGGCAAGGTGTTGTACATGACCTGTGAGGAAACCTGCTACAAGTTGACAGAAGATGGGTGTGAGGAAGCAGCAGAACTGCACTCCACACATGAAGAAGCTGACACCCGTCTGCTCCTGCATGCATTGCATGCAGCAAATGCGGGCTCAAAGTCAGTTATCATCACAGCTGAGGACACTGATGTCATGGTGCTTTGTCTTGGCTTCCAGAAGGACATCACCTGTCCCATCTACCAGAAGTGTGGGACTCAGAACCGCACACGATTGCCGACATCACCAAACTGGCAAGTTCACTTGGAGACAGCATCTGTGACAGCCTAATTGGCTTACATGCCATCACAGGCTGCGACACTGTCAGTACATTCGCTGGTCGAGGGAAGCTGAATGCCCTGAAGATAGTGAGAAAGCACACTTCCTGCCAAGAGACTTTTAGTCAACTGGGACAGACATGGAATGTGAGTGATGAGCTGTTCCAGAAAATTGAGCAGTTCACCTGTCGGATGTATGTTGCTAATAGCAGCACTGCTGAGGTGAACAAACTGCGTTACCAGCTCTTCTGCACCAAAAGGGGAGAGGTTGAGTCCAGCCAGCTGCCACCATGTAGAGACTGTCTCTTTATGCATGTTCAACGAGCCAACTATCAGGCAGCAATATGGAAGTGCTGTCTGCAGGCTAACCCTGTGGTGCCAAGCCCTATTGAGTATGGATGGACAGACGATGAAGGCAAGCTGGCCATTTACTGGATGCGCTCCCCACCTGCACCAGATGTGGTCTTGGGAATGCTAACATGAAAGTGTGTGCATTCATGCAAAATGCCAAGCTGCATGTGCCTGTCAAATGGACTTCCATGCACAGACATGTGCAGGTTACAGACCTGCAGTAACCAAAAACAGCAGGATGGTCCAGAACTCGACTTTGAACTTGGGGAGTCAGATGATGAGAGAAACGAGCAGTTTGATGAATGACAGTGTGATGATTCTGATGGTATTACTGTGGTAGTAGTCTATTGATGCACAGGATGTTGATTCTGGACTTGGTTACCCAGAGCTTGATAACAATAATGTAACCATGTTCACATATACCCATTACCCTACCCATTACCATTACATATACCCACTAATGATATGGGATTACATGTATCATTGACTAAGTATATGTAAATGTCAATGTTGTTTAAAATATTAAAATAGTTCATTACCTCACTATGGTATTCCTTTTTATCATGTATTTTGATTGTGTATTTAAACAAATGTATAGAGACCAGTTTGTGACCTAACTGGCTTTGGTCTAGTTCTCATTTAAGGCTCACAATCACCTCACACAATGAAATAGTATGGGTATATTATACATTTTCTGAATCTTTACAGTCCTGTGAGTATTCCAGTTTTTGTGTTTTGTGTCCCTGGTATTCCTAGATGCCACAGGGCTAAAAGAAAGTATATAGTTTAGGCGAAAATTGCAGAAAGATGTGTGTTATTGACGGGTTGAAGAGCTCAAGTGACCTCTATATTTGTGAGAAATATCCACAACAGGGCTTGAATGAAAGCTAAGAAGGTCCCCTTTAAAATGATACCAAAGACAATATTATAGAACATTGAAAAATGTCCTGACCATGAGGCTAAACCAGGATATGCACCAGCGTCTAAAATGCAATTTAGTTTAGCGGGTGGTTAACTTCATGAGCTGATAACTGTGATACAGCTGCCACTCAGGAATGGTTATCATACCAAAATATCATCTACAGACATGGATCCTTTCAAAAATTATAAGTAAGTTTTGCCACCTTGAGTGTACCGAAATATCGTCTGGCCCATGGACTAATACACTCACCGGCCACTTTATTAGGCACACCTGTCCAACTGCTCGTTAACGCAAATTTCTAATCAGCCAATCGCATGGCAGCAACTCAATGCATTTAGGCATGTAGACATGGTCAAGACGATCTGCTGCAGTTCAAACCGAGCATCAGAATGGGGAAGAAAGGTGATTTAAGTGACTTTGAACGTGGCATGGTTGTTGGTGCCAGACGGGCTGGTCTGAGTATTTCAGAAACTGCTGATCTACTGGGATTTTCACGCACAACCATCTCTAGGGTTTACAGAGAATGGTCCGAAAAAGAGAAAATATCCAGTGAGCGGCAGTTCTGTGGGCGAAAATGCCTTGTTGATGCCAGAGGTCAGAGGAGAATGGTCAGACTGGTTCCAGCTGATAGAAAGGCAACAGTAACTCAAATAACCACTCATTACAACCGAGGTATGCAGAAGAGCATCTCTGAACGCACAACACGTCGAACCTTGAGGCAGATGGGCTACAGCAGCAGAAGACCACACCGGGTGCAACTCCTGTCAGCTAAGAACAGGAAACTGAGGCTACAATTCGCACAGGCTCACCAAAATTGGACAACAGAAGATTGGAAAAACGTTGCCTGGTCTGATGAGTCTCGATTTCTGCTGCGACATTCGGATGGTAGGGTCAGAATTTGGCGTCAACAACATGAAAGCATGGATCCATCCTACCTTGTATCAACGGTTCAGGCTGGTGGTGGTGGTGTAATGGTGTGGGGGATATTTTCTTGGCACACTTTGGGCCCCTTAGTACCAATTGAGTATCGTGTCAACGCCACAGCCTACCTGAGTATTGTTGCTGACCATGTCCATCCCTTTATGACCACAGTGTTCCCATCTTCTGATGGCTACTTCCAGCAGGATAACGCGCCATGTCATAAAGCTCGAATCATCTCAGACTGGTTTCTTGAACATGACAATGAGTTCACTGTACTCAAATGGCCTCCACAGTCACCAGATCTCAATCCAATAGAGCACCTTTGGGATGTGGTGGACCGGGAGATTCGCATCATGGATGTGCAGCCGACAAATCTGCAGCAACTGCGTGATGCTATCATGTCAATATGGACCAAACTCTCTGAGGAATGTTTCCAGTACCTTGTTGAATCTATGCCACGAAGGATTAAGGCAGTTCTGAATGCAAAAGGGGGTCCAACCCGGTACTAGCAAGGTGTACCTAATAAAGTGGCCAGTGAGTGTATATGGCCGGAGAGAGATTGTGGAATCAGACCACAAACCATTGGAAGCGATACTTAAAAAAAACCCCACTGGCAGCAGCGCCACCACGGCTGCAGAGGATGATCTTGCAACTACAAAAATCTGACATTCACATCCTCCACCGCCCCGGAAAAGATACCGGTGGTTGACACACTGTCAGGAAAGTCAATCGAGGACCACAGTAACGCCCTGCACGACAGTTTGGAGGCCCAGGTGCACACGATCCTCAGCAGCGTCCCTGTGAGTGACAAGAGACTGACAGAAATCAAAGAGGCAACAACGCAAGATCCACAAGATCCATGGCACTAATAACGCCAAGTAAAAGTCCTAGTGCATGTAATGCATATGGTAGTAAAAGTGATTCTGGCTATGCAACTGTACTGTTTATAAAGTTGGGGGATACCTGCAGGCAACTGAGACTGACGAAGTCATTTAGATGAGTGATGAAATGTTTGCCCCACTAAACTTTGTGTCCAGATGAACTCATTCAACTTTCAGGGATTTCCTTACCTGGACTATTGAGCATGCATCAAGACACATTTATTTTGTTTTTAATATGAACAGTATTTTAGGAAATAGGCGCGCCTGGGCGCGTCCTCTAATGTTCATAGGGCGTGTAAACTTTCAGATAATGTGATTGGCTGTCATCTATCCACTTCCTCATACGTCATGATATGTTGTTTTAGGGGTTCGCTATGTGGAGGAGGGAGCCAGCAGTACTAAAAATCATCGCAGGAATCATAGCAGGAATGACTCGAGTGAACGTCGGTCAACCTTATATCAAAACTGCTAAAGCTAAATAGTGTCATCGCCTTTCTTTTTCTGAAAGAGACCAACTCAGGCGTGAAAAGAGGTGAGCAGAACTATGCTAAGCTAACGGCGCTGCTTGGACCTGGCGCAGCTGGTTTCAGGGAAAGGCCAATATGCAGTGGCACAGAGACGACGCTTTCCCCAATTTACGTCTTCAGTATCTCCGTCTTCTTTATCTACTTCATCAACAATAACGTTGATAACTTGGCTATTTAGCAGCATGATTACAGCTCTGTTCATTATTGGTCACGGTGTATAGGGTCTGAGTCAGACTGCAGAGCCATGCAGAAGTGACATGAGCAGCGTTTTGCTGCGTTTGACCTCCAGAAAGACACCTTGTCAAACAAGAGCAACTGACCAGTTTTCATCTCTGCCTCGATTATTGTAAGATTTCCCTAATGATGGCATTGTTTTTCTCTAATCGTTTTGGTTTAATTATCATCATGACTGACATTTTCACTTAATTTTAAGTTAAAAGACTGAAATGTGTACATGGCTGGGTATTTGCCTAGATATCCTGAAATAAACATTACTGCTGTCTCCAGTTATTAAAGAGACGATTTTTTTTGTTTTTTTGCTAATCCGTAAACCAGGTGTACAATCTCACACATTCAAAGTCTTGACAGTTCATATCCCTTGCCAAGTGAAGTAGCTCTGGGCTACATGGTTTTAATGACATAACAGATTGGAATATTGGCTTTAAGGTTTTTAAGCTATGGGTGAATGTTTTTGCATCCTCTTGGAAGCAGTATTGCACTGCTGAGGCCAAGCATATGACCTATACACACACCTAAATCAATTGCTATTTCTCTTTAAGATTGGTATAGTTGTTTTTGGTTATAGGAAATAGTGTTTGTTCTGCAACACAACTTAAGACATCTATAATATTAAAAGGAATGCATATCAATTACTGTTAAAGACCCTTTTTTGAGTTTTACCTCTTCCTATATCCAGGCATGCGGTGACTTAGTCTGAAGCAAGAAGGCACAGCTGATCCAGCGGCGGCAGCAGATTGCTTGGATGAAGGATGAAGAGCCCAGTACACAGATGTAGGGATGTGGAGCACGGGCGTGGGCAGGCCAGTGCTGGTTACCTGCAAGGTGAGCAGCGCATCCCCATCTCCAAAGACATCATCACATCCTCCTCTGCCTCTGCCATGTGGTTCATCAGGGATGCCTGTGGCATCATATGTGCAGTGATCACCTGGCTGCTGGTGTTGTATGCTGAGTTTGTGGTGCTATTTGTGATGCTCCTGCCCTCCAAGAACCTGACATACAGTATTGTAAATGGGACACTGTTCAATAGCCTGGCCTTCCTCGCCCTTGCCTCACACTTCAGGGCCATGTGCACCGACCCTGTGAGTGAACTTTTTTGTTTTTTTACAGTTCTTTATATAGATACGCATGGATGCAGACACAAACATGCTCAGCATGCACATGCACATATTGATAATAATGAACAGTGACAAACATTGGAAAATGACAATTTGTATGCACCTATATTTTTGTGATAATGATTGAAGAGGTGCAAATAACCCTACAGTCATCTGCCGTATGTGGATCTGTCCTGCTAGGGGGCTGTGCCAAAGGGGAATGCTACCAAGGAGTACATAGAGAGTCTTCAGCTTAAACCAGGCCAGGTGGTCTACAAATGTCCCAAATGCTGCAGCATCAAGCCTGACCGAGCACACCATTGCAGGTAGGGCAAAAAGGACACAAAACACTTGCTGTTGCAGTTAAAATTCAGTTCCGCTCTTAGCAGAGTGTTGTTTAAGAATAACCAAGCAACAGACTGATGGCAGTTGAATGGGGAATTTTCTGTTAAATATTTTGGTCTAAATCTAATCAAACAAAAATATGACATTGACTAATCTGTAAAATGGAAACTGCTCTCCTTTTAGTGTGATAATTTTGTGTGTGTATACGTTGGTCCTTATGCCCACTCAACAGTTATAGCCCTTGATGGTTTTAGTATGTAAACTAGACTAAAGTGAGCTAGCCTCATTTATAATAATTTTCCTATTGGAACCCAAGGCTGTTTGTCAGTCAAAAGTAATCTGTTTGATTAATACTGTAATATTCTCTCTTTCTTTCTGTCAAATCTGCCCTCCTCTTCCTTATGACAGCGTTTGCAAACGTTGCATACGAAAAATGGATCACCACTGCCCTTGGGTCAACAACTGTGTCGGGGAGAACAACCAGAAGTATTTTGTGCTTTTCACGGTAAAGTCAGTATTTTGAGCATGAACACACAACAGCAAATTTACACACAACATACAACAGGTCTGACGGGCTTTTGGACAGGGCCACAAAGTAAATACCTAGACATAATATAGAAGAATTTGCCTCTTTAATCTAATCAGGAATGGCAAAATAGTTAAGAAATTATAATCTTGTGTTGATGTTTTGGAAGATTTTTCTGTTTTGGTCAACATGAAAAAGGGCAACTACTACAGATGAAACTCACTTTCCCTACATGCTTTCTGTGCTTGCGTTATGTCAGCACTCAGGAGGAGTCATTCAGAAAATCAGTAGTATTAGTAATGTGGGATTTTTTTCTTCTGCAGTGAGTGCTAGCTATGTTTGTGAATTTGTAATTCATATAGCCCTTTGTAGTAACTTGTTAATGCTTCCTTGTGTCCTCTGCAGATGTACATTGCACTTATTTCTCTCCACGCTTTGGTCATGGTGGTCTTCCATTTCCTCTACTGTTTTGAAGATGATTGGACAAGTGAGTTTATCATACCTTTCTTTATAAAACTCTACCCATACCTTTTTTTAAAAAATAACTAAAAATAAATTATATACATGGTTTCTTTAAATCCTCAAAATGGTGCTCAACTGACATTTCAAGTTCCCAGGTGACATTTTAGTCCACCCCTTTCGACATGAAATGGGGATAAATAAAGTATCATTCTAGATCGTAATTCTCAACTGAGGTAATTTCCTTAACTCTATTTGTTATAGAGTCTGTACTTCTTAGTCTGACCTTTTTATTTTCCTCTCATTTTAAAGTTTGATTCTGTTTGACACATTCTGTCCCCTCTGGAATCTGACTCTGTTGCAGCCAGTCGTCTGAAGGTCAGTCATGTCCAGCAGTTGAGTTAGACTAGATGAGCTTTGTTGTAAAGAGAGCCATAGTAGGCTGTATCTGTGCTTTGACAGGTATTGTCAACATAAAGCCACTTTCTCCCACTGATTTTCTATGTTTTGGTCATTCTGTTAACTCTGGGTTTTATTTTGTTTCGACAGTTCTCTACTTATGAAGTATTTTTTTACCAGGTTTGTAATATGTTAATATAAACACATTTGTTTGCTCATTTATATGAAGTATTGTACACCGAGTGTTGTATTGAGCACCCATTTTATTTGTAAAACCAACAGTATGCATAGTAGACCACCAAGACATTACTTTCTGCTGTCTTCCATCCAGGCAAAAACGGTGAATTATTTTTTTGTTTGTTTTGTGACATGGCATTTCAATGAAGATTTAGTTCAGTTAATGCCATAGACAAGTCAAGTTTCTCTATGGAGTGCTTTGACAAGAGGTTTATCATAAAAGTCCCGGCAGGGCAGCTAAAGATGAATGCAGATGTCGATTAAAATCAAACAAAGAAAATAAAAACTTTTTTTTTTAACTTTAGGTAGGTGTGTGTGTGTGTGTGTGTGTGTGTGTGTGTGTGTGTGTGTGTGTGTGTGAGAAACCTTGACAGTTCGGGAGCGGAAACTACTAGATTAAAGTGAATGAAATTAAGGGAAAGTGTAAATTTTGAAACCACTTATCTCGATGAGAGAATAGCTGCTAGTTAGTAGTACATAAATACATTATAAGGTGTACTAAATGAATGTGTCTTGACTGAAATACTGAGTGAGATTGGAGGGATACTTTCAAGTAATTTCTGGCCTTTTTTAGCTCAAAGCATCTTAATTCTTTTTTAGTGGGTTTAGTGTGTTTCCCCCATTCTAACCTGTGTTTTGTGTGTTATCCTGACCATGTCCTTGATAGATGGAAAGGGCACTACCTTGTGTCAAAAATGACTGCCAAGAAATGTTGATAATGGTACAACTGAAATGAACATTATCTGGTGTGGATTGTACACACAGCCCAAAAGGTGAGAATGTTCAACACAAAAAACATTGCCCTTTGGCAATAGAGCCGCCATTTGAAATCACCTCGACAAATTAACCCTAAATAAGGCCCTTTTTTATTTTTTTGAACGGCAGTTCCCTTTCTAATCATTGTAAGGTTGATTTTACAATCCCGTTAGTCGAGCCTATAACTGTTCAACGTTAAGATCTGTGACGTGGCACCTTAACACAAGCCCTCTCCTCATCCTAATGGTGATATGGGTGACTTTGAACCAAAAGATGAAGGCAGTATAGGACCAAATTTGTGAATGTGAATGGCATAAAAGTACAGTGTGTGATGACAGCCATTTATAGTTGTTGACAAAATTGCTTCAAATTGTTGCACACGTTTTGTTGTGATATAAAAATGAGATAACCAGGAAGAGCAATGGATACTTTGGCTGTGCTGCATAGCACACAGCATTATGTGTTCCTCAGTTTACCAGATCCCTCCATCTCTCTCCGTCTCCCTCCATCCAGAGTGCAGTTCCTTCTCTCCCCCTGCAACAGTCATCCTCCTCATCCTCCTGTGCTTTGAGGGTCTCCTCTTCCTCATCTTCACCTTTGTGATGTTCGGCACACAGGTCCATTCCATCTGTACTGACGAGACTGTAAGTTAACCCAGTAGAGAGGAGGCAGACTCCTGTTCCTCTCTCCGCCTTTTAGTCCTCAACCGCTCAACTCTGTTGCCTTTGTCTCTTTAACTACACATCTTTTCCCTCTCACATCCAACTGTAATTGTTTATAACTAAATAGAATTTCTCTCCATTTGACCTGAAGTAGGTTGATTAATGGCAAATTCTTGTGTCGTGATGGCTTAAACTTGAGCCAGTGTACTCTTTCTGAACATGTTGTCTCAGATGCAAGTAAGTTTCAGATGAAATGGAAACCTCAGTGTTAAATGTCTTAATAGATTGCCAGGCCAAGATGTACTGCCACAACTGTGTAAGTTTGTGGACTCTTAACAGGTACCCGAGTTTATGATAAATAAAATAATTTATAAAACCATGCTTTGAACCTTGCTGCAGGATGGCATTTCATTGAGCTGCCTTCAGATCTAAGATCTGAGGGTGACTTGCAAGATAATCAGCGATACATTTATGTGTCAACCTACAGGCACTAAATAGTAATTTTATCATAGCCAAAAGTTTGTGTCTTGTCAAGTGCAAATGGTGTAACTGAACATAAGGAAAACCACCAATAGTGATATGAGTAATAGTAGTAGAGGGTTTAAATCATAAATAAGCTGGACAATGTCACAAATCAGTAGTAATAGTCATGCTTATAGACCATCTATGGATTAAAGTAGGCCTGGAAAATAAAGTTTTCTAGGCCATTATTGATTGAAATAAATCAGTCTATAGCACTGATGGAAGAGGGGAGTGTGTTCCACCATTTTTGGGGCCAGATGAGAGAAAATTCTGGATGTAGATGTTATCTCTTTAACAGTTTCTTGTTACCTGTATAACAATGATAACCTGGACTCTGACTGTACGCTAATCATGTATTCTATAACTGCAGCACGTTTCCAAACAGTATGGCTAACAACAACTAAAACGGACATGTAGGTTACCCATAATGCCCTTTGTGTTGCTGACTAGCCCAGAATACACAACAGTAGAGTTTGGTACTCTTACAGATGGTAGTCTAGAGGGAAGAGGGCAAGCGAAGTGCGATTCCTATGAACCAAGTCATCCTGGAAGGGCCCGCTCCCATGGGGATAAACTCATTTCATATTAGGATGATGCTGATAACAAAGGCTTTTTAAGCAGATGTTTTGGGACCACCCTCCTAATACAGGGATGTACACCCTTTTCATAATCTTTGCTTCACTTCTATTAAGGCTCAAAAACATTCTCCTCCCCTTCATTCATGTCGCCCCCTCATAAAGGAAATGGTTGAATAGGAGAAACCACAGCGTCTTCACTTTCACTTGGCCTCGCCATGGCTAATGTCGTTGAGCATTTGACCTTAACATTTGTCCTCTCAGTGTGGGATGCAATGGTGTTTACCCTCCCTGTTTTAGGCATTGACCAAAGCCATACTGCTCAAAGCCAACAGTTTGTGTGTTATCAGTGGGTTAGAAGCTCGTGTTCCACTAGTCCCAGATATCATGTGCCTCATAAGTCGAAAAAGCATTTCTTTGACAAATTGGGTAGGCCAGCCTCATAGCAATATGCATGTAAAATGTAGGCCTAACCTCGCCTGCTTCTGAGTCACAGCTGCAACTGTCCTGTCTAGTACTCGATGCTTTCTGTAGCCACAGAGAGTTAGTAATTTTAAAAGGAAATGCTATCATGTATCAGTCAGAGAAGGAATCAGTATCTTCTCTATATTTGCTGTCCTCTTGAAATTATAGCCCAGGTATTTGCGTGCCTGTGTGTACTGTGTATATGTACCCTGTATCTGTGAATACCTGTGTCCATTCTTAAAACTTAGTTCACTAAATCAGCCTGAACTAACTCTCCTTCCTGCTTCTAATGTCTTTTTGTCTGCAACTCAAGGAGAGTTAATAGTAACAAGTATGATTTATTGTTCGAGGAAGGATGCTTGTCTTAATTGGAGATGGAATACAACAAACAGAAATGCTTCAAAATCCAAGGCAGAAAAAAATCAATATGGTATTAAGCAGCTGCTACCAATCCTAGTGGAGAAAGATTTGGGTTTATGGCCTCGTTATTTCTCAGAAATACTTATAGCGTGTTTTTTTGTTTTTGTTTTTTCCACAAACTGAATACAAATCAAATACTGTCACCGAAAACGAAAGCAGTGAGCTATGTATGTGCTTTGTGATCATTGAGCAGGTCACAAAGGCACACCCACTGAAGTTTGGTTGTCTCTCGTTTTCAGGGCATAGAACAGTTGAAAAAGGAAGAGAGAAGATGGGCTAAAAAAACAAAGTGGATGAACATGAGGGCTGTATTTGGACACCCCTTCTCCATATTGTGGTTTAGCCCTTTCTCCACCCCTAACCATGGGAAGGCTGAGACTTACCAGTATGTGGTGTGAGAGCTCAGCACAGGGAACCAGCGAGCCACATCAAAGCTAAACCGAGACGGGGGTCAGAAGTTTCCCCCACATGCCCCCAGCCCAGCTGACCTCAGCTATGATCAGTCTCTTGTTCCCAGTGCTGAAAACGATTGTACCCTTTCTCCAACCCTATCTATGGACAGCTCCCCATTTGCTTTCTGTTTTGCCATGAAAGTGCACTCTATTTATTTCACTTTTGCTTTGTTTTATCAAGCTGAGTTGCAGAGAAAAAGAAATCCTTTTAGCTTGTGAATCATGTTTGTAAGCATTGTGTGATTTTTGATATGTTGGTGTTTCTTTTCTGGGCCCCTTTTTTCCTGATACCATTAGGCCTTTTCCTTTTCTCCCCAGTGTTTACATTGACTTTTCCTGATGTCTTCCTTGTGTCAGACTCTATCTTGTCTCCATAATGTTCCAGACATGGACAAACTATACATTTTCAGTTTTGTCAGACATTCAGTATGCAGACACTTTTGGCATTAAGATCTTTTCACGCCAAGTGTGACACGTTTTTGAGAGACAAATAGTTGAAAATAATACATTGGATTAATTTTAACCCACTAAATCTTGTATACTGTTTCGTTGACTCGGGAGAGTTGTTGCATCTAAAAGAAACAGAAATCCTACCTGGTTTATTTTAAAAGATCAGGAATCAGGAACATTTATTTGTCATTTCATTTCATGCACTTGTACATGAAATGAAACAAAATATAATTTCCCCCAGCCCACAGCAATGTAACACAGACAAAAACACATCCAGACTACAAGAACACATATATCCAAAATAGAAAAAAAACTACAAAAACACATATCCAACATATCCACAAAAAAAAAAAATCACTGTCCAAGAGAACGTACGCCAACCAGGATGACTGTCTGAACTGCCGGTCTGCATGGGCTAGCAGTTAGCTTAGCCTGCCCCGCTTCCGCGTCCTGTCAGACCACCCTCAGTGCTTCCTCTTCGGGTGCAGCTCTGGGCAGGGCTGTGGTCCTTGGGCCCACTGGACACAGTGGACCAAGCCCCCCCATAGCCGATCCAACGCCAGCTCTCCCAGCCAGACACCTTCAACACACTTTCCCGCACTCCACACAACGACACCAAAAACACAGTCAACGCCAGGCAAGGTGCCAGGCGAAATATGATGGCTTATGTTTACGCAACAGTTTCACAGTCAGTCTGCAGCATGGATACAGGCATTCTGTGTTTTTCTTTGTGTGAAAATATCTTGTGAAAAAGTCAGGCGTGATGCGAACAGGACTTTACTTGACAGGCTCATAACTACCACATACAATGCCAAAAAAGCAAATATTTCAAAGTATATTTTGGCACCTGTGTTTTGTTCAGGTCTGGAACATTCTCTGATTCCTCTCTGATACATGCTCAACATAAATTAAGCCATTGTCTGAGGGACCAGGTTATTCTCCAAAATAAAAAGCCAGGGTGTTATGTTCCTCTGTTTCACATGGTGCAATCAATCCATTATCTGCCAGCATGTTGTGGTCACAGCAAGTCTTAACCAGGACATTCTTGCAAAGTGTTAGTTGAATAGGTTCTTTTAAATGCAATCAAGATTGCCATCAAGCTCAATTTGTCTTTCATGTAGAGCAAGAAAACATGGTTGTAGATTTGATTGCGATCAGTGAAGATCTCACCATGCATAAGACAGTTGCTATCTGTGTGTTTTGCATGAAGTCAAGTCATTTTTTTATTAACTTGACTTCATATGAACACTTCATGCTGAAACAGCTGTAGTGGTTCTATGCTTATTATTATAGCCATGATGGTATGTGGTGTTTTGATATCGTCAACTTGTGCCAAAGTTCCCTCAGTGAGTCTCTCAGTTACAAATTTGCTTCAGAAAGGTCTGGTATGGGATTTTTCAAAAAGTACTTCTGTATGAAAATCTTTTAGGAATTTCATTAAATTCTGCATTCTGTCAAGGAAGCAGCTTATGTAAATGCACAGAGAAAAGTATGAATTTGGCTGCCATACAAGTGATTACACATTTGCAAGATAGTAGCTGGATTTTGTCTGTACTGTAACAAAACACATGAAGCACTAAACAAACTATGAAAACAAAGTCCGCTGTCACTGTTCACATTTAAAAACATAATACATGACTAATTTGCACTTTTTCTCGATCATTTATGTTTTCTTATTCTATTTTTCATTATGTGTATGTATTTTGTTATCAGAATGCATGGTGCAAATGGCTAGCTTAGTATCGTAGGTGAAACAGTGCTGGTATGCTAGCGCCGGATCTTGTTGGTGAGTGATGTTGAAGATTTTTTTTAACTGAAATTTTAAAACTTTCTAAACATTCTGAAAGTGTTTCAGCACATGCGCAGAGAATAAACACTTCTGTTGCAATGCAGCTTCCTCTGTGTGTTTGTTAATCTTTGTGGGTTAAACCTTTAATGAAATCTAACGTCGCAATTTTGCCTCTAAATGAAATTTAACGTCGCAACTTTGCCCGATTTTGTGCCATTTTTTTCTCCCGGTTATCACCCAGTTAATTATTACACTGCTCATTGGTGAAATGGGTTTACTTAATGTTCTCTTTCTTTAAAAAAAAGTCCTCTTAATTTTTCATACCTGTCTTTCACATAATTGATTATTTTCAATCCTCCATTGTTAGAATATGCCATCTTATTGTCTGGGATCTCTCTGCCATGTTATGCCTTCATGTTACCACTCATACATTAGCTTTGGTGGGCTATGTGATGTACCAGTTAGTCTCTGAAGCACACAGCTCTCTTAATTCTTAAGTCTGGTTTGCTGCTCTGGTAAATGGACAGAGGTAAGCCGACACAAGGTCATACTATCTGTTCATAGAGTCAAACACATTTCACAAGCATGCAGCTGTAAAATGTAAAAAGGCTGAAGTTTCAAATGCAAACTTCTTTTATTTTTTATTTCTGTTGGGTCTTATAGATTTAACTGCACATTGCTTCAGTTGATTAATGAGTTTCCTCTGTTTATAATGGCATGGTGCATGTTAATTGTTTCTTACCATTTGATAGCCATCTACTTCCTCCTTCTGCCTTTATTCTCCCATTGAAGGTGCATGTGACCATAGTTGTTTTATTTTGTACCTTCATAATAGTCAAGCTTGGGCATATTTCTTGGACACAAACCTAAGTAGCTTCTTTTAGCCTAAGCTTCTTGACTTGATTTGTTTCAGAGAACCTGGCAATTAGAAAATGAGCAAAGCAACTGTATTGTGATACAGTATTGCCGTTGACAATTATTTGTAGTTACTATTTTATGAGGATGAAGAACACTCAGTCTGTTCATGCGTTCATCTTTATATCTCAAACCTCCTCTGTCTTCTCCAGGGGATTGAACGTCTGAAGGGAGAAACTGGAAAGTGGGGGAAGGTTCCTTGTTGGGAGGCCATGCAGGCAGCATTCGGCGGCCGCTTCTCCCTGTCCTGGTGCAGCCCGTTTGCAGGGCTCAGCTGCAAGAAGGACCTCCAGGATCACATGGTCATGGTCCCGCAGGGTGAGATCATCGAAGAGGATGTCATTGAGATACCATTGGAATAGCGTTTGAGAGGCAAGAAGACATTTCTCCATCGTACAACTGCATCTTAATTGCCGTATATCCACACATGCGAAAAAGATCTGGTTTGATTTCTTTGTGGTGCATGCCAGACCTTATCATGGCCATCCAGATAGAGAAAGCTCACAGAAACAAGTTTTGTTTTTTTTAAAATATCAAACCATGAATATGTAAGCTGTTTGCCACAGACGTGCTAAATTTGTTTCTGTCCCTGTGTTAATGTGGTCTTTGTCAACTAATATGTCAGGAATTTGCACGGACAGTGCAAAGACATCCAATCATAAGCCATCACTTAGCATCTGGATTATAGATACTTAATTTTAGTAGCTGTAACATTGCAGCCATGATGTAAGATTCATCCAAGTTAATAGACAATTTTGCAAGTGTGGCATCTTAATCCTAAATGGACAAGCCAAACCAGTATTCTCAGATCATTACAGAACTGGTCTCTTAAGGATCAAAATCGGGTAAGGTCTTGTACAGACCTCTCCCTCTTGTATCTAACCAAAGCTATCTCAGGAGAACACAACTGAGCGTGATGAGGACACTAAACCGGACCTGAGGCATAAGCAGTAAACTTGAACCACTCTGCTGTTTCTTTTCTTCCTTTTTGTTTGTATTTTAATCTAATTTCACTCCCTGTGTGCCTTAACTATCTTTTTCTTGGTTTGCTATTGAAGTTAAAGGAAACTATATTTATATTGTCTGTAAAGTTTACCATCCATTTTGTTAATCAAATGTTCATAATGCTTCTGATTTATGACTAGAATCACCATTTTTAATTGTCTATCTTCTAAAAGCATGTGTAGGAAATGAGTAGTATTTAACAGTCTATGTGAAGGAGAGTATTGTGTAACTTTGCAGGATATAAAATGACTTTTGGAGAAGGGCTTGTAATTATGGAATGAATACCGGATATACTGGGACCACTAATATTTTGTTTACATTATTGGGGTAACAAGGGGTTTTTACAAATTATGTGGATTCAATTCTTGGAATCAAATTAAATGCAATAACTTTACATGTATACGTGCAGCTACAATGTATATGTTCAACATCAAAGGTAGAACGAGTAGGATTTCCCCAAAAATCAATATATAGACTCTGGGGGGGGGGGGGGGGGTAACCTATGAGCAGCGGGCCTCTATAAATGTACGTAGCGACCAGGTGCCAGGTCGAGATCGTAAGCACACATCCAAGAGGAAGCTACGACAATGGCGGGCACAGCGCCGAAAACACGCAGATATAGCGAGGCGAAACACCAAGCGGACCGACGCGGACTTGGCCTGTACACTGGGATGTGTCCTGGCAACTGTAGTTAGGGGGCGTGTCCTTCTGCTGTCGTTGGCCGGGGGGAGGGGTCAACTTTGAACGTTACTCGTTCTACCTTTAAGCAGCCACTGTTTAATCTATACATCATGAATAGTTGTCTTTTCTTAACACTCGACCTCATTTTAAAAATTATCCGATAAGTAGTATTGTGAGGGGTGTGTGACCAATTATTTTCAATAAATCATTTGCATACAGGTTTGTAGTTTATTGGATATTTACAGTACAACACACATTTTCACAGGAGAAACATGTTTACACAACCTTGTCAAGATATTCTAGATCTTGAATGTTATGCAGCTTTGGTCGTAGGTGTCATGTCCTATAACAATATATTCAGGAGTCTGTCCATGGCACAATCAGGAAAACATGAGGGGGCACACTGCTGCCTTTGACACATCATTCAAAGCTCTCACCGGAGTCTCATGAAATCAGATGTGTTCTATGTCTAAACTTGAGTGTAATTGTATGCTGGTACGTTTGCATTATAAAAAAGTTACCTAGTTCTCGGTCAGTGTAGATTTTCTGTTTTTTTTTACATTGTGTCTGTGAGTGTTCTCATTCATCCAGGTCATGGTTATCCAAAGGAATTGAATCGAGTGCAACTGGACTTGGTACATATCCATGAAGACGTTTCGCCTCTCATCCAAGAGGCTTCATCAGTTCGTGCCTTTCTGACTAGAACAAGCTAGCTAGTAATTTTAATTTCAATGATTCATTTGAACCTTTGATATTCCTCTTTCTAATGAATCGGATGGCAAAGAGTGTGTCAGAAATCAAAAGCAATGTAAAAACAATGTGATGGAGCATATATAAGCCACTGGTGTCTGGGAATGGTGATTTTGCTTGTGACTGCAGCGCACTGTGACTTAGTAATAATATGGTCTGAAATTATACTGTTGACTTTTTAAGTTTATGAGTGTTATTTCTACCTTTGTGTTTGGAAATATGAAATCAAATACCCTGCAATAAGTTTTGCCTCAGGCTGGTGAGGTTCAGGGATAGCTAAGAAAAGGTCATATTGTTTTGGTCAGCCGACCAAGCCAACATCACGTATCCTTCTTGTCTTCTTCCTGTGGGAGGTTCTGTGGGGTCGATCCATGAAGTACAAGCAACCCAGAGAGAGTGAAAGAGATACCAACCCACCACAGAGCTGCATGAGTCTCTCCAAAGATCATCTTTCCCAGGATCGCCTAAATACATGAGTAAAAAAAACAAAACATTGTTTAAAATCATCAAAAGGTGCAAGGAGCATCATCATAAAGCAGGCTTATTTTTGGACTTTTCTTGCTGCTGAAACCATAATGAATTTCATAAACATTTCCAAAGTTGGCCCAAACTGGTTTCACTGAATCTTGCAATCTGGAACTTGCATTGATTTATGGACATATCTGTTTCTGCATGTGTTACCAAGACACTACCAAGATCATTTTTACTTTTTAACAGAAATCAGAGCAAAAAAATGTGAGAACAAGATACAGCATTAAGTATTTTGAGACGTGAAGAGAGTGAGAGATTATTTACCCTGCCAGCTACACCTCAGTCACATTGCAATAGGGCTGAAAACAGGTGCACTTCTTTGCTGTATACCTTCAACCCTATTACTGTGGTACTGTTGACCCTTACAAGAAACTCACCGAGATTATACATTTGGAGGGATTATGACGAGAAGTGTATCATACAGTTGGGAAACAACAACAGAACATAAGCAGTAGGTGTTCTGCTGTGGGACCCATGGAGGGTGTGAGGTGAGAGTCAATGGTGAGTAACAGTTTTGGCTGTATGATCAAGCATTTGGAGTACCAGTTAAGCTCTATCCCGACAAGAAATAGTCACTAGTCTTATCAGGAAATGAGAATGTACATGAACAAATAGATAGGTATGACAGTGCAGGGTTGGGATATGGTTCTCAGCCTAATAACAGGTAGGGACTCCTTGACACACGGGAATGTACCATAGGCTAACAGGAGGATATTGTAAACTTGAAGTAGTATTCTCGTTAACTTTACAAAACTCAACTTTGCTTTGTGTTGTGTTTAGGCTATAAAAAAAAAGAAGAACCAGTACTGAACCCACAGAGGAGATGAAGTTAGAAGCAGTGGTGGTGACTGTGGCTCTGGCTGAAGAAGGGGAATAGTGAAGTGCCTTAGAGAAGAAAGTCCACATCAGAGTATTACAGGTGAACAGCAGGCCTCCACACACCAGTCGCAAGGGGATGTGGAGCTGGGGAAAAAACCCAAAATAAAAACAAACATGGGAGATAGAAAATTGCAGTGAGATAGCCTCTCTGTTTTCATTGCAATGGTTCCATTCATTCGTTCGTTCATTCATTCACCCATTATAAACTGAAAATCACAATATACAGTGTTTATAGATTGTGCTATAACATCAGTATAGAGTGTAGAGTTCGGTTTACGGGGGTTAGATTCTTTTTTTTTTAATCTGTGTGAATTCAGAATTCGTATTTTACACTTTATAAAGATCTTTGTAGGTGAAAAAGATTAGTATGGAGTTTTGCTGAAAAGGCTATTTCCAATGATAGTCTGTTTCACTCACACGGAATGGACTGGAGAGATCATGAGCACCGGCCGTAGTGAAGCTGCTAGCCAAGGGTAAAAAAAAGTGTGTCCTATCTCTCAACTCCCATAAACCTACATCTGCCATAACATCATAAACATATTTCCAACTCTCATATCAACTCTAAACATTTGCTACTCAAACGCATTGCTAAAACTAAGGCTTATTAACAGAGCAGCATGTGGAGCAAGCCTGTCTCACCCAGTCACAAGGGGTTTCTTCTGCATCAAGACCAGTCCAGTGGTTCCCATCAACCCACTTCCGTATCTGTGTATCACACATTTCTTTGAGGTAATCTGCACCAAGGGAGAGTTTTGCGGACGAAGATGCAACAGCACCAAGAAAGCCTGCCAATAAAGCGTAAAAAGCCGGTGAAATCATTTCCAAACAAGTGGAAAGCGGTCGCAGAACAGTTCAATTGCAGAAAAACATTCTATTTGTCAATAAATAAACCCATGGTCTGCCAAGACATGAGCTTCTTTGGAGAACGCTTCCTTGATTTACATCGTTGGTATTTCAGCCAATCCTTAGGCTCTGAAACCACGTGGCTTCTGGGTGCGTTTTGATGACGTATATTTTGATTTCGGAAACCACTCGTAAGCTTCGTTTGTATTATTCTGCTCCGTCGCAATGAATAAGAACAATAAGAAAAGTGACGTTTCGTGGGTGAAACCAGCCGAACCGTCTTTTTTAAAGAAATTTAAAACTGATGTTGGATTCAAGGAGGGACCGACCGTCGACACAAAGGTATGCTTGGTCTCACCAACCGTGCTCAGTGGGATGGGATCCGTGAGATATTTTCAATTTGAGCTATTTATGTTTACGTTAGATTTTGTTCTAAACCCGACTTGCCATCATATAGCTTGCTCCCGCTGAAGCAACTCATCAGCTATATTAATTGTGTAATGGCATCAACGAGTGACAGTCACCCTTATATCCTCCAATCGTTAAGTCAGATGTAAAGCTAACTAGTTAGCTATCGACAGCGGCAGCGTTAACAGCGGGATACACTGCTGTTAGTAATAATGTATATAATCTTGGCCAGTTCTGAGTTATCTACACCGGGTTTGTAGTGGAATCCGGTGTGAGACTCCGAGCTGACCTCCCCCGACCTTCGAGCCACAATAGCTCCACCCAGCTGATCCTCTCACCGTGTATTTGATACGGTAGAAAGGGACAGGACTGATTACTATGCAACTCGCCAAAACCAAACAACAAATGCATGCACAGCAGTAAAAACATATGGACACATTTCTCCCTCACACACACCACTGTCCATCCCTTCTCTTAAGCTCTTCCTCTCTCTATATACTCTCTTTCTTACATACACGTGCAAACTGACACACAACAAAAGAAAGTCAATAAAGTGTAAGCCTACATATATTATGGTACTGTATTTTTGTTGCAATTCTGCATAAATGCGCAGGAGAAAGAACTAAAACAGCAACTATATGTAGTGCAACACGAGCAGGAGGATCAGCGGTAATCATCCTCTCTTGACAGCTCTGTCTCACACACACACACACACACACACAAACACAAACATACTCAGAGATAAGAGTGTAATGGGTTAAAAAGATATAACTTTTTAGATGGTACTGGCATTTCATTGTGATGATTTGTATCATTTTGGAGCTAGAGGAGTTTGGTCAAGTTAGTGCCGAGGTGAGCAGACTTACCTCTGAGCCTGGTGGACCAACCTCAGAGCTCAGCAAATGGGATTGTACTCCTACTAGAGTCGAGTATGTTATGACCACTACTTTCTGTCATGTCGTTAGTAATTCAGTTGCAATGTAAGTACAGTCACTAAAGAGTAGTGAGTATTCCAGCCCATGTCTTTAACAACACTACCTAAAGAGTGTCTTTCCCATGCAAGGTACCTAACAAAAAGGGAAATTTAGGATGTAATATTTACTGTCTTTTGCCTTGACATTTGTGTGTGATATGTTTTTCTTGTTAAGCGTCAACCGATGCCAACACTAGATGATGACAGCGGAAGTGATCACGATGATGAGTTGCCACAAGTTGTTGTTTTGAAGAAGGGAGACCTAAGTGCAGAGGAAGTGAAGAAGATAAAAGATGGCACACATGGTGGTAGTAAAGAGAAAGGTAACAACTTTGACCTATCTTTTTTGTTGTTGTTGTTGTTGTTTTCAATTTAGATGTGCGAATGCAGTTAAAAATTAGAATTACAACTAGTTCATGGCTGATAAAGTTCAAGATAGGATTAATATTATTTTTGTAAAGATGCTAGCCTCCAGGGACAAGTATGCACCTATGTAGATTATTGCTTTAACAAGGTCCTAAAGACTTCAAAAAGTACATCTATGTATTGTTATTTTTGAAGCATGACTTTTAGAATGACACACACGTTTCTCTATCTGCAGATGATGAACCTCCTCCTGATGGTAAAATCCTGTTCAAAAAGCCAGCCAAAAGGTCATCCTCAGACAAGTTCCAGGGAATCACTGCCAGCTCCAGCAAAAAGAAGAGGAATGAAGGAGGGGAGAAGGAAGAGACAAAGGAGAAGCTTGGAAAGAAAGTGAAAAATAACAGCCTCCTTTCATTTGGAGGAGATGAGGAGGAAGAAGAGGGGTAAATGGTACTTTACTGTGAAGTGCAGACTTTCATTAACAGTGGACCCCTTTTGTATCTGTTCCTGGTGGCTTCCATTGTGAAAAAAAAGGACACAGCAGATTTTTCATCCCAAATATTCTGTGAAGAGTTAATGCCATTTAGCTTCTGAGATAAGGCTTAGTATAGTATTCTTGCTTGGGAAATTAAGTGTTGTATAAGAAAGAGGACATTGTATTTCAAATTGGTAGGTGATCAGTTTGCCTCTCAAATGTTAGATCTTCTCATTTGGTGTTTGTGTCTAAGTCAGTATAGCCGATCTAAATTTTAAATACTTAAGTGTCATTGAAACCATAGTGAAGTTTGCAACTAGTCTGCCGTTTTCATTAGTGAGGTTTTACCTACTGATACATTCAACATTTTGAATGTATTTATAAAATGTAGCTTCGACAGCGGAGCCATGACAAAGATTAAGTTAAAGCAATGCATTCTTGTTAATGCAATTGTGTATGATTTTTATTGTGGATGTCTTTTTGTTGTATGCATTTTTACAAGAAATCTTTGGGATTAAAACATTAAACCAAAGCAACAATATATTAAAATATTGTTTGTACTATGCCGGTGTATTTGATGGTCTTTCCTTAAAATTAAGAAATTAACATGTAGAAGAATGCCTAATTGTCAATGTGTCAGTGAATCATAAAGACTGGATTTAAAGTGATTGATTTGAAGACATTTATTAATTCTGACATACAGGACTCGTCTTCTCAGGAAAAAATAATAATGTCCTGAGAGCCATTTTATTTCAACAGGAAGAAAACTCCTGACATCAATGTATTATGACCCTTCTCCAAACACAAAATACAAAAACCAGCTGGCTTGTAGACTGACACTGTACATAAAGAAGAACCAAAAAAAAAAAGAAGGCAAAGTTGGAATCAAGTAATATTAGTTTACCATCCCGAGTCTATGATCTTTGGCTGTAATGTGTAATTACAACATGCTGGAGCACATCTAAACATGGTCAGTAAACTATAATAAGGATGGAGTGTGACACATAACATAAAACGTATGTAAAAAAAAAAAGCTGCCAATTTGGACCATGACTACTATCTATACACTTTAATAGTGTTAGTGTGTTAGAAAACAGAAAAAAATAGGATTTAACTTTAGCTGAGCATTTAGTACAAGATCAATTATACACCAATGCTTAAAAAAGAAAAACTAAATTGCAAATTAATGTTACACTGGGAATATTCATGATCTATAAATTCACTGTCACCCAATACAAAAAGTATTGACCGATGTGAGAAAAAAAATATAAAATTCCATAATTGGTAAAAACCATAAAAACACACAAAATTATACTGTCTGTATTCTTGGTTTGGGTGGCATATGGATAAGTTACTTTATTTACCTAGAGTTCAATAATATCCAAAATCAAAGTTAGGGAAAATAAAGAAATATTTCATCTGAAAAATACATTTGGCGAAACCCGTTAATAAGAGTAATTGTTCCCCTAAATTGCATCGTCCATCGCTATTGTGCTAAAATAAGTCATTAGAGAAGTACATCAGAGTGATACTGGTTTCCAAAAGTGGGGGTCACGTTTTAGCCCGAATATCCACTAAGTTCAGAGGTCAGTGTAAATGGTAAAAGCACTGAGAAGTTGACACCAATCTGCTGATATGTGAATAATACCGGACAAAAACGGACACTAAACTACAACAATAAGTTCCATTCAAAACATTTGGTCACACAACCTAGATTTTAACTCTGATATAAAAGTGTACACAGCATTAGCCTCTTTACCCTGCTTTCAGGGATTTACCAAGTGTTATTTGTTTTAGAAATAAGCAGACAAGAAAAAGAAAAAAATCACCCATAAAAACAAGCCCTAGATCTTAGTGATATGCTTACTGGTGCTGTAAAATACCTTACGCCTGGTGGCAGTTGTCTTTGTAAAGTGCAGTTGAGGTCATTGAGGATGTATTTTGTGCAGACATTGGTTGTTGTTTTTTTAGGGAGTTGTTCCTTATCCAATGCGAGGGTCTAAGGACAGGATGTTGTGTTGCTGTAAAGCCCCTTGAGGCAAATTTTTAATTTGTGATATTGGGCTATACATATAAAACTGACTCGACTTGACTTACAGTTGGGAAATCAGTGGTTTTAAATAAGAGGAAGTTAAATTTGCTATTTCAGTATTGGCAACACGGGGGTGCTCTTGTGCTAGGTGAGAGGAAGCCTATTACGTGACAGTCCCACTGCAACTGACAGTGAATGTCATTTTCTTGGGAGTTTCGAATCCCTCATCGCATCGACAATAACTCAGAGCTATCATGACAACCGGTGTATCTAAACAGATTCAAGTGTATGTTGTTGAGGAGAAGCACCAGGTCGGAACTATGGCAGCTCCTTCTCTAAACAAGTCAATGTGAGAGAGAGGCAGATAGGTTGATTTAAAAGGTTATAACAAAGTGAAATAAATGTTATCAGCATAATCAGATAGGAATATTTAACAAACAAAATTGGGGGGGGCCTTTTTCCCCCAAAAATATGGCATACCAATACGACCCCACTAATAACCCATGGTAACAAAATTCTAATGTAGACAAAAATTAGCTTTCAGTATTTCAGAGTACTCACACTTAAACTCATAATATGTGGTCATTCTTATCCATTTGTTTGTGATGGAACCAAGGTCAAGTGCTTAGCATGCTTTTGGGAGGGACTGGTGTTATCTATACCAGACTATATGGTTATGTATTAAAAGAGTTGGAGCTTCAAGACACTGAGCACCTTCACCAGCAGGGTTACTTTGCTCTTATGCACCATTATGGTACACTTTAATCTGCAAATGGTTTGGATTTTGCCACATCCAACTTTCACTCACATCGGGGGCAGTTTCTTCCAAGCATCATGAGCCTAAAATCCATTTTCCACCATAGTGAAATAGAAAAGCATTTGTGAAACTTCATATAATCACAAATCTGTTCTTTCTTTTTTTTTGCCTGAAATAAGTCATTTGGTTTTACATTTAAGTAAGTTCTAAATGATTAGCTCATCCATTTCTCATCAAATTTTTAAATATGGCTGGCTTTTTGAAAGGCTTTAACGGCTTATGGTACTCAAAGCTAAATTTATGTTAGTGCTCGGATGGTTTTGTGGAAACCACCCTGTATAAATCTCTATAAGAGCCTCCCTCTGGGGCACACCGAGGTCTCCTGAACTGATCACATGTGCTCTGGGTGGCTTTGCAGGCAGGAAATCATCTCTTGGACAGGTCTGCTCTCGAAACAAATCTGATACACGGCCGTGAACAGAGGGAACCTGGGGATTTGACGGAATGGAAGATATTAGGATGATTTAAATTGGTTATTCCTTATTAACTTTGACATTTAGGTTGCCATAAAAAATTAAGAGAAAGAAACCATGTGTACTGACTTATCCACCAAATCCTTCTGTTTGAGGATGTGATAGACTTCAGCGGAGGTGGCAGGACCCTGGAGTTTCTGACCATTCAGCATCTCCTTCTCAAGATCCTCTATACTCTGATGATGGGTATAACAAGCAGACGACAGAAATTCACACCAATACACCAAAAAAATTAATCTTTTAGAAGACACTGTAACACATGAAACCCACCAAAAGGGTTTAACGTAAAACAGTAGATGATAAATAGTTGCTCAACGACTGTCAAATGCCAGTTATTACATGATTACCACAGCGGATTTTTATTTCACTTGAACTACTTGGCCTCACAGCTATTTCTTTCCCCGCCCCCCCCTTTTTTTTCTCCCCAATTGTTCCTGGCCAATCACCCCACTTTCTGAGCTGTCCCGATCACTGCTTCACCCCCTCTGCCAATCTGGGGAGGGCTGCAGACTACCACATGCTTCCTCTGATACATGTTGAGTTGGCAGCCACTTCTTTTCACCTGACAGTGAGGAGTTTCACCAGGGGGACGTAGCGTGTGGGAGGATCACACTATTCCCCCCAGTTCCCTCTCCTCCCTGAACAGGCGCTCCACCTGACCAGATGAGGCGCTAGAGCAGCAACCAGGACACATACCCACATCTGGCTTCCCACCTGCAAACACGGCCAATTGTGTCTGTAGGAACGCCCGACCAAGCTGGAGGTAACACGGGGATTCGGACAGGCGATCCCTATGTTGGTAGGCAACGGACTAGACCGCCACGCCACCTGAATGCCCCGCCTCGCAGCTATTTCTAAAATTAATATCTAATATATTGTGGGTGACCCAAGGAAAACAATGGCCACTGCTGTGTACCTTTATCAATTTAAGTAAACTGGGGGAATCAAGCCAAGCCTGATCTCTGCGTAAGAGATGGCCAACAGCGGTTGATCAGGGCAGCCGGATGCATCTGAACCTATTTTAACACACTGTATACGTGTCTGTGTCTGAGGAGGGGTTAAGAGAGAAGTCACAAGACTAAGAGTAGGTCAAAGTCCCTACACAGAGGGCCTGGATAACAAGTTTTGGCCTGAAAAAGGTGTTTATCCATGCACACTTCATCTTTTCCAGTGAAACCATAATTGCTAGCGACATGTTGTGTTTCCTAAGCTTGTAGAGTTTGGTTACATTTGGCACTGAAAAAAACAGAATCAGAACCAGCAACTTATCTTTTAAGCCCTTCTTCTCATCAAACTGTTTAGTGGCTCTCTTTAGGACTATAAGAGGGAAAAAACCCATATAATAAGACCAAAGTTATGACATTAGCGTTAGTCTCATCTACAAAGACTCAGGATCAGAGAAGTCATACAAACGCTACATCCAATCTGTCTTACCTTCCCTGTCTTGGCGAAGGCCTCGGCCACCCGGCGGTTGCGGCCCCCATAGCAGGTGGTAATGAGATCGGCCACGCCACAGCTCTCAAGGAAGGTGGCCGAGGAGACCGAGCCATCCTTAGAGAAGAGCTTAGCAAAGGCAATCATCTCCATCAGCCCCAGACGGATCACAGCTGCTTTGGTGTTGTCCCCACACCTGAGCCCATCGCAGAAGCCTGCGCCCACTGCCACAATGTTCTGTTAAGGGAAAGAGAGGTGGCACAGAAAGGAGAAGGTCACAATCATGATTTGCATGCAGTATAGTACATTAGACTGAAGTCACAAAGCTTTGATGGTGTTGTCGCCACAGGCACTACAACAGTTTTCTGGTGGATGGATGCTGTTAAAGATCTCATGAAACAACATTTAGAACATCGCAAACTTCCAGGATTTGATGAATGGACCGGTCAGATGGGATTGAGTGAGGGGACAGCATTTGATGTGACAAACAGCCAATAATGGCAGAGCATTTTTTTAGATGAACATGGATATATGCCATTGGTTAGTTTCAATTTGGTGGTAGAAAAATCACTCTTGTTCTCAGTCTCAATCCCATTCATTGGGCATTTTCATCAGCGTACACCCACAAGGGCAGGATAACATAACAAAAAAAAGTTTTTCTCAGAAAGATGAAACTTAATTTCAAGAATATTGTGTGAATTATTTGTAAAGCAAATGTGGATAAAAGAGGTAACATGAATGAAAATACATTTTTCATTTCATGGAATCTTTAAATTACTTCATCAATGTATTTGTAGTAATAAAATACACATACACACACGTGTGTGTGTGTATAGTGTATATATATATATATCCATCCATTGTCTTAACCGCTTATCCTGCTCTCAGGGTCATGGGGATGCTGGAGCCTATCCCAGCAGTCCTTGGGTGGCAGGCGGGGAGACACCCTGGACAGGCCACCAGGCCATCACAGGACTCACACACACACACACACACACACACACACACACACACACACGCACGCACGCACGCACGCACGCACGCACACACACACACACACACACATATACATAGGACCATATTGCAAACCTTTATATAGTATATAAAACTTTGTTAAAAGAAACACTCAACGGTAGGGATAGTGCTCAACAAATAAGGAGCAAAATAATGTGGAAGATTGCTTATAGTAGAGAATTTACTTAACTTGATTTCATATATATGTATACTAGAAGAACCCCACTACAATGTAGCGGTTTGGTTATCCACCCGTCTAAATCTCCCTCCTCTTCATCCTGCCAGCTAACCGCCTTCCCCCTGCCCCTAACCCCCCCCCACTCCAACTCCCTCCCCCCAAATGCTCAGAATCATCTGAAATGCCGAGAAAAGTGGTTTACCCCCCCACTCCAACTCCCTCCCCCCCAAATGCTTAGAATCATCTGAAATGCCGAGAAAATAGGTTTTTAGCCATTTTTAGAAAATGCATATTTTGCATAATTATGCATAATTATTATAGTTATTTTAATGTTCTGCTATTTTTCTGGTCCTCTCTGGAACAATACCTACCACCTCCAAAAAAAATTAGAATCATAAGTGCATTTTTGCAAAAATGCATATATTTTGCATAATGCCAAAACATTTCTGTCCCAGAATTTTTTTTATATAGGTGAAAAAAATCGAAGATGCTCAGAATCCTTTGAAATGCCGAGAAAAGTGGTTTTTTAGACATTTTTAGAAAAATGCATATTTTGCATATTTATGCATAATTATGCATAATTTCAATTTTTTTGAATTTTTCCCTTACTCTCTGAGACAATACCTACCACCTCCAAAAAGAATTAGGATCATAAGTGCTTTAGTTTTCGGTCCCGCTATCTACACTAACTAACACACACACACACATTACGAAAATATATGAGTATATATATAGCGTTTTTTTCGGAAGCCATCAATAGTGTTGATGAAAGGGCTCAACAAATGAGGAGTGGAATATTAAGCTAGATGAAGGAAAAAAACTTTTAATTCATAGCAGTACAAGCCTGTTTCGTGCATCACGCATTCATCAGCTGCCAAGTTGGCTATACCACAAAGAAAAAAAAACAAAGAATAAATGCTATGTTGCCTTGCACCACACCCCTAGTTGTGCTGCACAGCAACCAATGGGAGGGCAGGAAAATTTTGGAAAGTGTTTCCTGCCCTCCCATTGATTGCTTATGGTATGAAACAGGCTTGCACTGTCTCATAAAGAATTGACTTGACTCACTGGATTAATATGGTCCTTATTTGTTGAACACTTTCCCTACCGCTGAGTGTTTCTTTTAACAAAGTTATATATATTGTATATATAAAGGTTTGGAATATGGTCTTAGGTGCAATGAGACAGACAGAGCTTAAGAGTGAATGATAGGGAAGGAGAGCAGGAGAGAGGGGGAGAGAGAGAGAGGCAGTGTCTGTACTTTGAGCGCCCCACACAGCTCCACTGTGTCAGCATCATCCACCACTGTGATTCTGAAGTTGGGAGTCTGCAGCAGTTCTTTAAACAACAGGCCGTTCTCCAAAATCTTGCTGCCTATAAACAACACATAAACTAAATGATAAATGTGTTTTCACACACCAATAATGGGTGGTCTGTGTTCCCTGGCCAATTTCATATAACACAGACTATAGTGTAAAGTGCCCCAGCCATCACGATCTTTCTTACCAATGGTGGTTTCACAGAATTTCTCAGCTGCCACCTCGTTTGCAATGTTGGCCCCCATTAGCACGCTGACGTCAATCCCCATTTTCTCCCTTATGATGTCAGAGATCAGCTTCAGCCCCTCGGGACCCTCGTCTATTCCCTGTGAGAGGGGCAGAGGGGTCAGAAAGGGGGAAAGGAGAGATGTGAGTGAGAGAGGAAGGTGGAAGATGACAGACGGAGATGTGTGTGAGAGAGGTGTTAAGAGGGGGGAGTACATTAGAGAGGGTGACAGATATGAGGGATGAGAGCACATAAAGGCACAAAAATGTCAAGGAGATCCATTAGTTCAAAATTTAGAGGGTCTTAACGTTTGTCGCCAAAGGGAAGACAATTAAAAATGGGCAAGGAAGAGACAAAGAGAGCTAAATGATGCCTCATCCACTTTACTCAGCTATCCAGCTATGCATTCAAATGTCTACGGATTCCTCTTTTTTACTGCTGATGTAGACAATCTGGATCTGAAGAGGAGCAAGTGAAGCATGAGGATGACAAACAGCAGTAATTAAATACTGAAAGGTCCCCATTCAGACTGACGACTCTGAGATGAGGGAAACAAACAGAATCAACTGATGACTAACACCTGTACAGACTCCATCATAAATCTCTCTCTCTATCTCTCTGTCTATATATATATCTGTATATAGTATCTATAAACATATACACTCACCGGCCACTTTATTAGGCACACCTGTCCAACTGCTCGTTAACGCAAATTTCTAATCAGCCAATCACATGGCAGCAACTCAATGCATTTAGGCATGTAGACATGGTCAAGACGGTCTGCTGCAGTTCAAACCGAGCATCAGAATGAGGAAGAAAGGTGATTTAAGTGACTTTGAACGTGGCATGGTTGTTGGTGCCAGACGGGCTGGTCTGAGTATTTCAGAAACTGCTGATCTACTGGGATTTTCATGCACAACCATCTCTAGGGTTTACAGAGAATGGTCCGAAAAAGAGAAAATATCCAGTGAGCGGCAGTTCTGTGGGCGAAAATGCCTTGTTGATGCCAGAGGTCAGAGGAGAATGGCCAGACTGGTTCAAGCTGATAGAAAGGCAACAGTAACTCAAATAACCACTCATTACAACCGAGGTATGCAGAAGAGCATCTCTGAACGCACAACACGTCGAACCTTGAGGCAGATGGGCTACAGCAGCAGAAGACCACACCGGGTGCCACTCCTGTCAGCTAAGAACAGGAAACTGAGGCTAAAATTCGCACAGGCTCACCAAAATTGGACAATAGAAGATTGGAAAAACGTTGCCTGGTCTGATGAGTCTCGATTTCTGCTGCGACATTCGGATGGTAGGGTCAGAATTTGGCGTCAACAACATGAAAGCATGGATCCATCCTGCCTTGTATCAACGGTTCAGGCTGGTGGTGGTGGTGTAATGGTGTGGGGGATATTTTCTTGGCACACTTTGGGCCCCTTAGTACCAATTGAGTATCGTGTCAACGCCACAGCCTACCTGAGTATTGTTGCTGACCATGTCCATCCCTTTATGACCACAGTGTTCCCATCTTCTGATGGCTACTTCCAGCAGGATAACGCGCCATGTCATAAAGCTCGAATCATCTCAGACTGGTTTCTTGAACATGACAATGAGTTCACTGTACTCAAATGGCCTCCACAGTCACCAGATCTCAATCCAATAGAGCACCTTTGGGATGTGGTGGACCGGGAGATTCGCATCATGGATGTGCAGCCGACAAATCTGCAGCAACTGCGTGATGCTATCATGTCAATATGGACCAAACTCTCTGAGGAATGTTTCCAGTACCTTGTTGAATCTATGCCACGAAGGATTAAGGCAGTTCTGAAGGCAAAAGGGGGTCCAACCCGGTACTAGCAAGGTGTACCTAATAAAGTGGCCAGTGAGTGTATGTATAGCTGCATATATATGTTATTATACATTGATACAAGCAGACATCATAAACACACTGCCATTCACACATGTATCATCATCATCGGCGGTCACTCGGGGTTGAGTATGACTGTCTTCCTTCTAGGTCCTTGTGGGTATTTTTGCAGGAGGACGCCTGAGCGTGACAGCTTTTTACATGGAGTGGCTGATGCGCTTGCAGCCACCACATGGTCCTTGGCAGGGGGTGGCCAGAGTCCAACGCCATGGAGAACCAAGACGATTGGAGACCACCCCCTGTTGCAGCCTTCATCCTCCTTCACTGGCATCTGTCTTATGCCAGTTCCGCTGTTGAGGTCTTTATTGGATCGCGCTTCGTCTGGAGCCTCCCTCTTGACCTATCTGCCTTGGGTGACCCTACCAGGAGCCAAGCTCTGGACGGCATAGCTCTTGGGATAATTGATACATGTAAGCTCTCTACCACGGCAAGGTGGCAATCCAGGATCACATATACATGCACAATGGCTGGAGCACATACTCTCAGCATCATCGGCGGCCACTCAGGGTCGAGTATGACTGTCCTTTAGGACACCTGTGTGTGACGGCTTATTATGTGGAGTGGCTAATGTGCCTGCAGCCACCACATGGTCCTTGGCAGGGGGTGGCCAGAGTCCAATGGCATGAAGAACCAAGACGATTGGGGACCACTCTCTGTTGCAGCCTTCATCCGCCTTCACTGTCGTTGTGACCTGGAGACATCTTCCACCAGTTCCACTGTTGAGGTCTTTGTTGAATCGTGCTACATCTGGAACCTTCTCCTTGGCCTGTCCACCTTGAGTGACCCCACCAGGAGCTAAGCTCCGGGCAGCATAGCTCTTGAGATCATTGGTACATGCAAGCTTCTCCACCACGGCAAGGTGACGATCCACAAGCGCACATGCTCTATCACACTCACACTCACACACACACACACACAGTGTAACTATCTGTTTGAAACCTCTTTCCAAACTGAGTTATTGAGATTAAAGACTAGACCAAACTGTGCTCAGTCATTGATTCATCCCAAACAGTGATATGAGGTCTACCCTTCATGGCTCAGACATGGTCAACAGTCAGGTCAAGCCACACAGAAAAATCATGGCTCAAGATTTGTTCCAGTGCATGCTCCATTCAGTTATAGTTTAAGTAAGGCTTTGGTCATTCCCTTTCAAAAATGAGCCTTCACCAGCTCCACCCAAAGGTTTTTTAAGCCTCACACAAAAACATACACATTCTCCCTCAACATTTTCCCTCTCACCCTGGCACACACCATTTCAATCCTCTTGCATCTAAATGCTGATATGATATAAATCCTCTCTCTGGATAATGGCCCAGACCAGGGCTTTAATCAGCTTTTTAACCTGGCTAAAGCTAAGGATTTATCTCCTCTAACATACACAGAGTAAAAGAGGTAGAGAGAGGAGGGGGACAAAGAAGAGAGAGAGTAAGTGACAGAGTGTAAGTGTGTGTGTGTGTGTGGGAGAGAGAGAGAGAGAGAGAGAGAGAGAGAGAGAGAGAGAGAGAGAGAGAGAGAGAGAGAGAGAGAGAGAGAGAGAGAGAGAGAGAGAGAGAGAGAGAGAGTACGGCTGTCAGATGTCTTGGCTTTGCCTCTCTCGGCTGCAGTCAGGATTTGGATAAAAACACTCCAAACTCCCAAACAACCCCAAATGGCCAGCGTGAACACAACCTGTCATTTTACTGTGCCATTATCCCAAAGGGCTCTCTGTGCATTACAGACTATGGAGTTGCAGCATCTCGGGTCTCTGACACAAGAAAATTATATCTAAAGAAGAGTCCTGTGTTTTTGTCAAATACTATAACAAATATAGGTGGTGTTTTGCAGATTTTCTTTTAGTAGATTTTTCTGAAATCCTCTGTGTTTTTAGCTGTAAGGAGATTTACTTCTTGCTGCATTTACTAGCCCCTTAGTGAATGTTGTAACTACAGCACAACAGCGTATCAAGAATTTTCTGCAGGTTCTTATGGCTTGAACCATTTCTCATACTTGTATGCATGAAAGTGCTTCAAACATTGAAAGAAAATGATGAGGGTTACGAGTTTCACAAAGAAATGTAACATTAGCACATAAATGCTTTTAGCACAGTTTTCAAAAAGGAGATCAGCAAACTTCATGGTATGTTTAAAACTGTTTCTTTTTCCTAAAAAAAATTTTTACCGAAAAGAATTAGGAAAAACAACTTTCCTAAAAAGCCATAAACACAATCACATGAAATCCCTGAGATGCTGGGAAGACTACCTTACACAACCTATTCACCCATAGAGGTCACCAGTTGTGCTGGATATTGTTGGGAACAGCCGACAGCTGTGTCCAGAGCCCAGGCTCTTTATCTATATATAGGTCTCATTGTGATGTTTTTTGCCCGAGTGGGAAAGGCATTAATAGCGTTATAGTGGATGTGTGTCTCATCTTTGAAGGTTACATAGGGTACACAGAGTTGGGAACAAAGCTGAATACTCTCATTTCATAAATAAAATATCAAGTTTCTTCTATCTCTTCGTCTAAATGGAAGAACGTAATCTGCTGAATGAGTTGGTTGTTTTAGGTTAAAAGGCTAAAGGCAATACCAATGAATAACATGGGTTTTTTTTAGATCAGAATATGTAATATTTGATTAAATTCAGAGGGAAATGTAATTCCAAGGGACCTCATACATGAAAGCATTCAAATCCCAAGAATATTTTTTTCAAGGGTTTTTTTTTTCCTTTGGTATTTTCCGCCTTTATTAGATAGCGATAGTGGAGGGAGACAGGGGACAGGGAGGGGATGACATGCAGCAAAGGGCCCGGCCCAGATTCAAACCCAGGCTGCTGCGGTAAGGACTCAGCCTTATGTGGCATGCACTCTACCAGGTGAGCCACCGGGGCACCCCCAAATTCCAAGAATATTTTATATATTTTACTGTAATTGTATCCCATAGAAGCACTGCATTAGCGCTAATTAATTAATTAATTTCAAAACAACAGCCGTATAATATACCAATAACTCTGGGATGTTGACATATTTTGTAACAACAAAGAAAGGGCATGAACTGGGCATTAATGTAAAGTAACAATAGGCTTTGTGCAAGTAGGAGCTTTCAGATGTGGTGACTGGATTTATTTTCAGTCCCGCTTCGGAGTAACAGATATCATGGATGTGTTACCTTTATAAGTGTGATTCCTCGGGCTTTGGAGGAGACGCAGCCTACCATCTCATCACACAGATTTCTGATGAACTGGTGAGGGACTACAAACACCAGCAGGTCAGCGCCTTCTGCAGCATCACAAAGCTTCGGGATCGCCACCTGGTTGTGATGGAGTCAGGGAAATTAGGCTTTTTACAACCTTCTGAGTCGACAAAGAAACAAAAACAACCTGGAATAAAATGTACAATGGGGATCTGTGGGATTCAAGCCCAGTGTGGCTTTTTGGAAGCTTTCCAACAAACCTCATCATTCCTCAGTTTCTGGCAAGTGAGACTAATGTAGCTACTGGCTCAGACTGAAAAGTATCGCGCATCCACTAATGGTGTTGTAAAATTTCTGCAAGTACAGAAAATTACCTGCACATCGCTGCAATGGCCTATCAAGAAATTATTTTCACCATGACAAAGACACAGCCTGAAGATGATTCTCTCCCTTACCACATTCTCGGGCAGTTTGTATCCGGGCAGGTACTTGATGTTCTCGTGGTCTGTATTGATGATGTCAGTCAGTTTCCTGCCGTTGATGTTCTCTTCAAACACCCACATCTTCACAGTGGTGGCAAAGCGCTGCAGGGACCGGGCATTATTACCAATAATTCTAGCTATGGCTGAGCCCCTGAAGTAAAAAAAAAAGAAGAGAGAGAGAGTGCAACAAGTCATCCAGATAAAGATCAAACAAACTTACATAATACTAAAATCCAACAGCAAGAACAGCATGTAGGCCTAATATATCAAAGTAAAGTTACTCAGTCTATACATTTTCCTACATTGCATCTCTCTGTTGGAGAAACCACAGCTTGTTGGAACCACAAGCGAATACAGCAAGTGTATATTTTCGTTAAAACTGATGGATCCAATTTGCTTTTCTGCAACATGTCAAGTTTAGAAATCAGATTTTTATTTACTCTGGTATGGGTACATCCCTATCGACCGGGTCTCAAAGGAGGAATACCCTTTGCCGAAGAGGATCTTTGGTCTCACAGGGACAGAGCTATACCACCGATCATTGACTGGATTTACAATCGTGTGAAATAGCAGTAAAGTCCATCTAAATGTAACTACTCTACCAGAAACTGCAGTATCACAAATGGTGGAGGATTGTGCAGCACCATTAAGTGCACCATTCCTTGCACGTGGGAGCAAATGAGCATATGTTTTTTTCGCCCCATCATACTTTAACGTTGTCATTTTATTTCAAAAGCGATAATACCTCTTGCAGACATTTTTAGGAAACCTGACAAGCTAAATAGGATTAAAACGCATGCTGACTACCACAGTAGTAGTAGCCAATCGCGTTGATAAGGAGGCACAAATCACTGAGCATATACTGCAGTAAGATATAGCTTCAAGTAAGCCATAATCCCTTCACATTGTTACACATTCCACGTCCCGAGCAGGCTGCCTGCATAGTAAATCATGTACATGATGATCACTGCACGTCAGATTTGACAGCTCACCAGTTGCCAGAGCCGACTATGCATACTTTCAACGGCGAGGCCATCGCAGACGTTTCCCAGCGATCCAACAAACGAAAAATCTAAACTTTCTTTTCAGCCGCTTGTTTCACAGAAACTTCAGAATGTTTTGAGTAGAAATAAACACATATGAAAGGGGAAAGAAAGGCTGGGGTGGAGACAAGGAGAGCGCGTAGCCAACGCCAATGACGGATGGATGGTTGTCGATTTTAGATGACGCAGTTAAAGTTATCGTCACCTTTGAACAACCGGGAATTGTAGTTTTTATATCGACAGACAAAAACTGGAACCACGAAATTGTGTGATTTGAGGAATTGTAGCCACAATTTTGTCGGGGGAAAAAAACCCCCACTTGTAGCAAATGCATAAATGTATAGAATAGAACCCACCTATTTGAAGATAAAGAGACATCATGGTTTTATTATTATTATTATTATTATTATTATTATTATTATTATTATCTCGTTCACCGTGATTTTCTTTCTGTTCTTTGTAGATCGCCTGAAGTCAGCATTACTAATAAAGCGGACAAAACCCTACATTGCATCGTGGGGACCTATGGACCAAATGTTCCGCAATAGCACAACGGTTCATCTTTAAGGGTAATTTATCACCAGCTTGAGCACCGCGTCTTGACTGTTAGCTTTGAAAACGTAGCCGCATCGTTAGTCATAACGTTATCGTTCATGCAATTGTTGCTGCGCTGTAGAAGCGTTGCATCTGTAATGTTTCAGTGATTTGCTCCATGAGAAATATTGCACGGTTGGTTGTTTTTCATTATCAACATTACATGGGCATCAGTAGAGAGATGGGGGGGGGGGGTAAACCAGTATCTCTCAGTTTCAGTAGAAGTTGAAATTATGTATATTTCTGCAGGACAGTGACGTTATGTTTCCTGTGGATTAGTCACTGGTTACCCGTGATGACGGAATCTACTGCATTCCTTTTGGCTGTGTGGCTGGAGGGGGAGTATCCCAAGTTGGGGGGTGTGACCATCCCGGGATTTCCAAAACAAAAAGCGCATAACGTCAGAGAGAGAGAGAGAGAGAGAGAGAGAGAGAGAGAGAGAGAGAGAGAGAGAGAGAGAGAGAGAGAGAGAGAGAGAGAGAGAGAGAGAGAGAGAGAGAGAGAGAGAGAGAGAGAGAGAGAGAGAGAGAGAGAGAGAGAGAGAGAGAGAGAGAGAGAGAGAGAGAGAGAGAGAGAGCAAAACAAAACAGTCGGAATATCCCTCCAGAGTGTTAACGTGGGGCTATATCTGTAGGAAGCGCTTTATCTCTCAGACGCTCCTCCCGTAAGGTGGACTGTCTCCCCACCTGCATCACTTTGTTGAGAACCTGCACTGGATTTGAGTCCTTTTCCTCCACCATATTCATCTGCCAGCCGCTAAAGACTTTAAAACACTAAGCTAGACCCGTTCCCACCAGAAGGTTTGGACATCCGCGGCACTACAGGCATGAACCGTTCAGTACCTCACGGGAACCCCGCAGCACGGCGGGACAGGGGCAGGCAGCCGCAGAGTCCCGGCTCACACTCCGCTGACAGCCGGACTGCGGATGGCGGCCGAGGGCTGTGCGGAAGAGGAGACAGTGTTGCAGGTTCGAATCCCTCTCGGTGCCACCAAGCCCGCGAACAGCACCTGGAAGGTGTACTGAGTAAATACACCAACCTTATCCAGGGCTGGCAGAGCAGGTAGGCTATGATAGAAACCTAGACCCTTTTCTCTATTCATTTTCTGATCTTTATTATCATTATGCCTCTCAAGTGAAATTCCTTCAGTTGAACACATGTAAGGTTATTTTAAGTCATATTAAAATATGGCATATCAATGTTTGAAAATATATTTATTATATATATGTGTTATATATAATATATTGTAGGTGGGTTGTAGAGTAATTTGAGGAATTTTGCCATGTCCTGTTTGTTTTTGTTTTTTGTTTTTTCCACAGAGTATGTTTTCAGGTGTTTTCAGGTGATCAGGATTAAGAGGCACTTCTGTGCAAACAGTGTTTTATTTTTATTTTTAAGAAAGACATGCAGAGAGGAAAAAAACAGCAAAGTAATACAAAGATGTCATTTGAAGTGTGATATTTAAGAAAGAGGCATTACAGTTATCTTCAGGTAAGGTGGGGGAAGAGCCGAGAAGAGAGTGCAACATGCAATACATTGCAATGTATTTCTTTATTCCTATAAGGGAAAATGGACATGTTAGCTCACAATACAACACATACAGCAACATAGATAACATTAACATGACGTTACAGGGGTGTCATATGCTCTGTTATTCATCCATTTAGCCGCCATTAATGGCCTAGCTAAGTATTAGTCTTTAGGTAACATATGAAGAGTCTATTGGTTTGTTGGCTCAGAGGAGGTGTGTGTGTGTGTGGGAGGGGTCATCCTAGTATGACACTGAATGAGTTATTCATTATATCAGGGAACCAAAATGTTCCCTTTCTCACCCTCTTTGACTACCCTCTATCTCTTTGACTTGATCTGCATCTCTCTCTCTCCCTCTCTTTCTCTTTGACTCTCTTTATCCCTCTCCCTCTCTGATTCTTTCTAGCGCCGCCTTCTTTGTCCCACTGGATCGAAATGAGGTGCATTCAGACATGTAATGAGCTTCCTGATTGCACTTTTTGGCAGTTTATGGAATAGCCCCGCCCCCTCCGCAACACACAACCATAGACACACACACAAACACATTACTCTGGTTTCTCTTATCCTACAGTCAGGTCAGGAACCTGCAAAATGCTGTGGAGAGAGAGAGAGAGAGAGAGAGAGAGAGAGAGAGAGAGAGAGAGAGAGAGAGAGAGAGAGAGAGAGAGAGAGAGAGAGGGGGGGGGGGGGTTGGGGTTGGGGTGTGAGCATGCGTGTATGTGCATGTTCATATAACAGTATGAACACTGGAGCCATGATCAAAACCTATCAATATTTCACCAGGAAGCCATTTCCATTTTCATTTCCAATTCAGCCGGAGCCAGCTGGGCCTGACAACAGGCCACGCAGCGAAGCAACGAGGGCATGTTTGTACCATCACAGTGATTGAAACTTTATTGTTGTTCCCTCTCTGTCGGGAGGGATTTTAATGTTCTTATTAGCTGTGACAAGGCGGCTGACGGACAAGCCACCAGAGAGTTAGACGGTAGCTGCTCTTTGTATGACTGTCAAAATGCTACCTTGATTAATAATGTAGTCACAGTGAGGCTCATTCGGTTTGGCTGGCGGGACTACGCCGTAACTTTGGGGTTCAGTGAGGAGGTGTGGTTGCAGAGAGGTGGGAGCAGGAGATCAGCGTAACAGAAAGCAGGACATGCATGGCAGGTGTTGCACAGCCAGTGGATCATCAACTGGGCCAGTCTGATGAAACTGGTTCGTTCCAAACTCGTTCTAATTGCTTTCATGTGGTCACAAATGTGACAGTATTTTTGCCCCCGGCTGCATCTAGTAAGATTCTTAAAGGAAATGGAAAATTTAGATTAGATTTGTTGATGGCGATGGTGCTGTGTGTGATACATATGGTGGCTTGGTGAGTAGGGCTACTGGCCTTCAGCCAAAGGGTGAGGGTTATAGGTGAACACCTTGCCCCGCTGCCCTTGGGCAAGGCACTTAATTACTACTACTTCAAAACAGCTGCTCTGTAGTCAACCCCGGCACTCTGATTTGCATATTTGTGTGCGTGTGTGTGTGTGTGTGTGGGGGGGGGGTTGCTAGGCTACCATGATCAAGATACAAGTATCAGTAGTAGTAGAATCAGTATTAGTATTAATATTGGTGAGTTTTAGTATCAAAATACACTATATCATTTACCTCAGCAATCAGTAACTTCTATGTGCTGTCTTCCTTACTGTGAAAGTTTAAATATCAAACAATTATATCAGCTGTGTTAGGGTGCCAAGGTGCCATTCTCACTCAGTTTCATCCATTTAAAAGTTCGGAGTTATTTTTTGAGAAAAACTGACATTCTGAATGGATTCAGCTCTAGTAAAACAAATGGTCTGATATATTCTCTGCACCATTGCATTTTATCACCTCTTATTTCACCTGTATATGTCAATCCCTGTGTATACATCTGAAGATTGTTGTGTTGCAGTGTTGTTACTCTATGTTAAGTACACTGAGAGAACCACGAAACTGGAGGCAAATTCCATGTATGTGCAAACTTACATGGCCAATAAACATGATGCTGATTCTGGTGGTCAATTTATAGTGTGTGTGTATACACACACACACACACACACACACACACACACACACACACACACACACACACACACACACACACACACACACACACACACATATATATGTCGCTGCGGCAAACTAGTTTAGGTGAAATCCACTAGAAGTTGTGCAGCTATGTGTGTGATCCTCAAGGTGCCACAGGTGAGGGCTTGTAAATCTGCTGCAGAGTTGTTTTGGTTCTATCCTTCTTCAGTCACCTCTCTATGGCCAGCCCTCACTCCTCTCCTGCATGTTTCCCGCTCAGTTAAAGTGACTCTTACATATAACAAGTCATATTGGTTTGTCTAAAAAAAAGAAAGAAGCCATCTCAGAGGTTCTCTTCCACCCTCTTTCCTCTTAACCTGTCTACTTCCCTCTCTCCTTTCTCTTCATCATCCTTGACTGTGATCTCTCAAGTGCTCCTCCTCGCGCAGCTCCTCCTCTCACACCTCTCTCAAATGCCCCCCCCCCCCCATTCACACATACACACACCTCTCTCTCGCTCTCTCTCTGCTGGGATCTAAATGAATATTCCAGTCTGCTTCTGCAAGAGAGCATTGTGCTCTGCACTCCTGAATGATAGATTAGTGGCTGGTGAGACTTATAAGGGCCTAATGGCAGCTCAGACACTTCATTCACAGGTGATAGATGATGATATGGTGGTTTATGGCCCTGTGGCTCTGCACATGTACAGGCTATAGAGACCCGAGAGGGAAGGGATGCAGTGAGTCATTACTGCATGCGATAAAGAAACATTAGTGAGCCTGGCATGATGACGATTGTGTGTGTGTGTGTGTGTGTGTGTGTGTGTGTGTGTGTGTGTGTGTGTGTGTGTATCAGGTTTTTCTATCTTAATGGGAACCAAATGTGCCCATTAGGATAGAAAACCTAAACCCACCTACCTTGTGGAGACATTTGATGGGTCCCCATGAGGAAAAGGTCTATGTTAGGGTTAGGACTTGGGTTTAAGGTTAAGGTTAGAATCAGGATAAGGGTTAAGATTAGGCATGTAGTCATGATGGTTAAGGTCAGGGTTAAGGGCTAGGGAATGAATGTAGTCAATGAGGTGTCCCTAATAAGAATAGGGAGATGTGTGTGTGTGTGTGTGTGTGTGTGTGTGTGTGTGTGTGTGTGTGTGTGTGTGTGTGTGTGTGTGTGTGTGTGTGTGTGTCTGTGTGTGTGTGTGTGTGTGTGTGTGTGTGTGTGTCTGTGTGTCTGTGTGTGTGTCTGTGTGTGTGCAGTCTCTATTTCTTGCTCTCACCTTTAATGTATCTATTTGTTTGCAAGTGTGAGAGTGACTATGGGAGGGTGATTTCAACTGTAGCAAGAGATGTATGTCTGCATGTCTGTGTTTCTGTGCAAATGAATGTGAGTGATAGTGACTAGATTTTTGGGCTGTCTAGCCCTGAATGGACTGTGTTGTTAATTGTGTTTTGTTTTTTTTTTGTTTTTTTTTTTAAATTATCTCTGTTTTTGTATGTTTTTGCTGGTGTTGTTTTTGGAAATTTTGGATATGTGTTTTTATCTTTTGTGTTGCACTGCTGTGGGCTGGGTGAAATGAAATTTCGCTTCTTTTGTGTACACGAGTACATGATAGAATTAACAATAAATTGTTCCTGATTCCTGATATGGTGAAGGTTGCGTGGTTATCTGTGTAAAAGGGGATAAGACTGAATGCAAGTCTTTATGTGTGTGTGTGTGTGTGTGTGTGTGTGTGTGTGTGTGTGTGTGTGTGTGTGTGTGTGTGTGTGTGTGTGTGTGTGTGTGTGTGTGTGTGTGTTTAATAACAGATGCTTACTAAAAAAAGCCTTGAGCCGACGACTGTATAAAACTCATTAATAGTGTTGACTGCAAGACTGCTTTATAAGTCTGCTTTTTTGTCTCTGTCTCTGAGTCTTCTTCTCTGCTTGTCTATATCTCTACACTTATCTACCTTGGTCTCCATACCCTACCAACATAATGTCTGTTATAATCTCAGCCTGCCCAGATCATAGCAAGACCACTAAAGCCTTCTAGGTTTCAGTTCTGTACATGATGACAGCACATGATCATCACAGAGAATTATTTCTGGAAAGTAACATTTGCTCATCAAACAATAGTCAAGTGACAGATTTAGGTAAGACTAAATCGTTCCTTTCTCGGCCCCTCATCTTATGACATTCAGACAGGGGTACATAGATATAGTGGGTCAACAATGATCCCCTCACCAAGGAGGAAAGTGTGTTTGTTTTCTCCTCGTTTGCATGGCTAATTTCATTTATATTTGGCTTAGTGTTTGTCTTTGCTGTTATCTGTGTTTGCCATGTGTCTTGGCTGGAAATGGGTGCGTCTCATTTCCACTAGTCATGGTTACTGATGGTGAGACTGTATTTAACTGACCTATTCAGCGCACCCACCCTCACTCTCACACACGACAAACCTCCCCCCTTTCCCTTTCTCTCTTCTCTATTTTTTCCACCCCTCGCTTCCTCTTTCCAACAACCCTCTTCCTTATTGCCCTTCTCCCTTCTGTGAGACGATTGCCTCTCTCATTTCTCACTCTCTCTCTAAAGAAAATTAGAAGTGTCCCACTTGTCATCAGCCAAAATCATCAATCATTAAACCCATTGATTTTGTGCGCCATAAAACTGCCATACTACCAATTTAAATGTAAACACTGCTCATTTGTCTAATAAGCTAATGTAAGTCCCAAGATGTCAGGCAAGCTTGAATCTCATTTTGCTGCATCTTAGAAAAACAAACAAGGGTGTCCGGGTGGCGTGGTGGTCTATTCCGTTGCCTACCAACACGGGAATCGGCAGTTCGAATCCTCGTGTTACCTCCTGCTTGTGGGTGTGTGTCCTGGTCGCTGCACTTGCGCCCCTGGTCGGTCGGGGCGCCTGTTCAGGGGGGAGGGGGAACTGGGGGGGAATAGCGTGATCCTCCCACGCACTACGCCCCCCCTGGCGAAACTCCTCACTGTCAGGTGAAAAGAAGCGGCTGGCGACTTCACATCGGAGGAAGGTTGTGGCAGTATGCAGCCCTCCCCGGATCGGCAGAGGGGGTGGAACAGTGGCCGGGACAGCTCAGAAGAGTGGGACAAGTGGCCAAGTACAACTGAGGAGAAAAAGGGAGAAAAATCCTAAAAAAACAGAAACAAACAAATCTATTACAGTTTATTGGAGAGCATCGATAGTAGCGTTGGGGAGCAATGGGTTACATGAAAAGAGAATTCCTCTCTCTGATTTTTTTTTAATAAATGGTAATAATATTTCATTGCAAGTACTGTGAATGATAATAAACTACAAGTCAGGTAAGGATAAAATTTAGTCACCTACCAAGACTGAAGTGAATCATCTTGAGACATCATTAGAAGGAAATTTGCATTTAGGTAACATACACTACCATATGTTTTGTACTTCTTTGGCTAACAGCCTATAAAGAGGTAAATTATTGTACTTTGAATTGCACATTTGGTGGATTTTGGAGACAATTTAAAGGAAATGTGATGAAAGTAATCAGCAAAAGTAATCGCCAAATTGCAGAGCATTTACAGTTCGGTCCTGATTATGTAACAGATTACATTTAGCATTCTTGGTAATGTTACACTCTAAATGTTATCTGTTATGTATCTAAGTCTGGCTTATTGTGTAGTGTGGGTTGGTTCAGACTGCACATATTGAACTGTCACGTTGCCTATTGTAGAAGTTGAGGAACTGGACCTTTACTTTGCCCAAACACCCACACCAGCAGAAAAAGTGACATGCATTTAAGATAGGATGTTATTGATGCATTCTGGTTGCATTATTTATTGTTTTTTTTCTCCTGCTGTAGTTTCTCCTCAAGTGCCAAGTGGTAGACACGTACGTGGCTGCTAATTCGGCCATCAGCAGCTGTACACCATATCTTATCCGACTGACAGTAGAAAAAAAGTAAGACTCTTTTCTACTGTCAGTCGGATAAAAGCTGGTATCAGGGCATCAGTGATGACATACAGACTGAACTCTTTGTGTCCCTGCTCTCCTTTGAATGAAATAATCTCAGTGTTTAACACCAAACCCCATTGTCGCCTGCTGTAATCATCAAAAGTAAGCTTATTTAACATTTCGGACTGTAGCCTATTGCCCATTTCAATATTATAGTTTATTGGTTATAGTTTTTGTTGGGTGTACAATTGGATTTTCTACTGACGTTAGTGTGTGTGTGTGCGTGTGTGCGTGCATGCTGCATGTGCGTGGCTTATATGGCCGCCGCCAGGCTATGTTCACGTGTCTTAAACGTTACTGAGCATATTGGTGCCGGTGTGCCTCTATCCATAGACTTGATTAATGATGCTGTTGCGTTTGTCAGCTGTGTGTGTGTGTGTGTGTGTGTGTGTGTGTGTGTGTGTGTGTGTGTGTGTGTGTGTGTGTGTGTGTGTGTGTGGCCGCTGTGCCAGGCTATGCGATGCTGTTAATGCTCGTCTTGGTGCCTGTAACATTACCTCTGATGATGTTGTACAAGGCTTGTATGATTAAAGTGTTGTAATGGCCTATTTTGGTTAACATACGCGTTTCAGAACCTGTTAAGTGTGATTGGTCTTGGACGGGCTAGGCCCACTTGATTTTGTCTGTGCACACCTACACAGTGATTTCTGTCTACACTGTTGTCGTAATCACAAGAGGTTCTTCATCATACAGTCATAACTGCACCCAAAAAAAGGCTGATGGGTTCAGTAGTGTGCGTGATTAGCCCCAGACAGACAGACACACACACACATCCAGTTTTTCCTCTCTTCCATGCATCTATTGTCCTTTCTCCCTTTCTCCATCCCTTGCCTCTTTCTAGCCTGCTTTACATCTTTAGCAAACTCTGTTCTCTTTGTACTTATTTTTCTCCCTCTTTCCTTTCTTTTCTTTTCTTTCCCCTACCTGTCCCTACGTATGTTTCTCCCTCCTCTATTCTCTCTCCCTCTAGCTTCCCAACTCCCTCCACCCCCCCCCCACCTGCTCCTCTATCCCTCCAGCTCTCTCTTTCTCTATTTCTCTTTCTCTACATCCCCCACCCCCATCTCTCTCACCCCATCAGTGGCTCTCAACTGTGTTTGGAGAGCCTTTTCCATGACCGTACTGAAGACCCCGGGGTAACATCACTCAGCCCTCTGTTACTTGTGTATGAGATCCAGTGTGGGATATAATAAGATTTGTCCTCACTCTCATCAGGGGAAGTGAACGCTGACTGAGCAATACCATACTAGCAGTGGTCTTGTGTTTGCATGTGTGTGTGTGTGTGTGTGTGTGTGTGTGTGTGTGTGTGTGTGTGTGTGCGCGTGTGCAGATGAGAGGGAAGGAGAGCAGTGATCAAGGGTTTAGAAGGGTGCAATATAGCATTACACCACCCAGAGCATAATAATGACTCTCGATGGATGTTCCCCTGCCTCTCATGTTGTTTCACAGCCACTCCGACTCCTCGGGGAGTGCTGAGCTGTTGCGGGGATGTTGTGCTCATTTCTCACCGATTCTCCTGCTGATCCGCGTGAAAAAAGTAACGGAAGAAAAGCAGGGAAGGGTTTCAGGAAATAGCGGGCTTTAAAACAGGCTTTGGAATATGAATGATGACGTTCACGCTTGTGGGGTTTTTCATTGAGAGAAACAAGTGTGAGATTTGAGATTGGGAATGTGCACAGTGTTTTCTCTGTCTGGCGTCTGTATTATTACATATGGCAGTCTGCATTTGGTATTCATGTCACCACAGTTTCAGTCTAAGAGGCAAAACTGGTAGAAAGTCCAGCGCTGTAGAGCTCCTCATATTCTTACCTACCACATTGGCATCCTTTCTCCATTTACTCCTTTCTTTGCTCTTTTCCTGTTTCTATTTGCCCTTTTTCCTTGTCTTCCCTATGTCCCTCTATCCTTTCTTTGAAGCCCCCCCCCAACACACACACACACACACAAACACACAACACACACCACTGACTCCTGGTATCTCCCCTCTCTCCCGTAGATATTTTGTCCTGGACTCAGAGATGGGACAGCTGCAGTATTATCTAAATGAACATAGCAGGAACCAACGACCTTCACGGGGTTCAATGCCTCTGCTCGGGGCATCTGTGGTCTCCAACAATGAGTTCCCTCACATGTTTACAGTCCGCTCCGCCAATGGAGACACCTACAAACTCAGAGGTAAGTGCAAGTTCCCGTATCTCCAAATTAACGGTGTATAATGGATAGTGATTGAAAAGAAGAAAAATAAATTCAAAGGGTTACTGTCCCTGGAGCACCTTGGTGGCTCGGGGCTGATGATGTGGGGGCATCTGTGCCTCATATTCACTGGATTTGAGTTGAGATCATGACCTTTGTCTCATTTTTATGCCTTTTCTCTTGCAATCACTTTCCACTTTGTGCTCACAGGTATCACAGAGGAAGCATAAAAGAAATGTCACTTTAATGCAGGGTTTATGCACTATTTTTTAACCTTAGAGATTTCATCATCCCTTCTCCATGATGAAATCCCAACTGTTTTAAGAGTTCTGCCTTTATCTGTGCACCTTTTATCTCTTTTGTAACCTCCACTTTACTGTCTCATAGCTGTGGCATTAGGACATTTTCACTGGCCCAGTTTTTTGCATCGTGTCACTGATGTGATGCTCTCCAAGCAGAAATGACTAAACCCCAAGGCAAAAGGAGGGCAGAGAATAAGCTCAGACCCTCGGCAGCTGGGTCGCTTTCCACCGTGCCAGTCCCTATTGAATTAAATGTAATTATGAACAGGAGGGGATTGTAGAGTGGTCACATTTGCAAAATGCTGCATTAGATGAAAGCCACGATGCCTCTTTCCTTCTCTTACTGCTACGAGTAGTTTATCACTGGTCTGTCTCCATTTAATTTCGATGCCTCTATATGATCGACTTAATCAAATGAGATCATCAGCAACAAGATTAGATATTATTGCTACATAATGATTCCAGATATTTGTCTCCGGGTCACATTTCCCGCAAAATTTGATGAAATGATTTACGGCACACAGGGGGCATACGTAGCTACGTATAATTAGGGATACATTACCTCATAGCTGTATATCGTGCGAACAACTGTTTTTTTAAACACCTCTACATCCCTCACTCCTCTCTTCAAAACAAATGCGATAGCCACCAGAAGGTGAATATACATAGATCTTCGCGATGAAGTAGATCTTCTGCGAAACACAATCAGTTTTGTCCACAAGGGTGCGCAAAGTCAGCAAAAACTCCTCATTGCAGCTTTAAATGAGCTCCTATCACCTAGGTATTAAAAAAAAAGTTGAATCTGGATCAAAATGATCCAGATTTGGATATCCCATGTTTTGATATCCAAGATCAAGTAATCCATCTTACTTTTTTGCTGGTTTTTCAAAGGAGCATTGGATTGGATCACCCTGATCCAGATACAAACTGTTCAAGATTACCAAATCCGGATTACCAGTGCTCTAAATGGGACTATATATCACAGTGTAGGCTACAGGTAGAATAGCCAGCATGGGGTCAGTGTTTTTATTTGAAGACAGAAAACAGTAGAATAAAACAATGCAAACATCCCCTTCCTTTTTAAATTTCTTCTAAACAGTCAGACCCCTCATCTGACCCATAACAAACAAATAAAAACAACAAATATATATGATTCATAAATACATTGTGGATATTTTGAACACGTGTTTTAAATCTTAAAAAGGCTAAATGTCCAATAATTAACAAAATAAAGAACATTTAGAGGAGAAACCAACTTTTTGAAACCCTGCTTTTAGGAGGCAGATCTCAAGTCTGGCTTTGGTTTGCTGTAAGGCATGTAACAGGGCTGAGATCCAGAATAAATGTTTCCTCTCTGCATTAGAAGGAACTGGCTTGCTTTCCTCTACAATCGTGGGTTCACAATCTCCTACAACACCTTGAATCCCGTGCAGAGCTTGCAAGTTTTCACCTCCAATAATGTCAAGAACCACATCCATGTAATCACCTCTCCTAAAGGGCTTGTTGCCTGTTTGGGTGTTTTTTGTTTCAGCATGGTCCTTTGTTGCCCTGGCCTTCAGACTCTTCCATTTAAATTTCACTTGCTCCATGGTCCTCTTCTGGCCACATCCTGTGGCATCCACATTCTGAGCGATTTCATCCCAAATATATTTTTTCTTTTTGTTAGTTGCTTCTCCACCCATAGTAGAATTAAGACTTCCTTCTATTGAGGTAATGGCACCTAACACCCTCCAGCAGTGTGTGGGTTTCTGGTTTCTGCAACAGTGAAATTAGGTACTTTTGAGTCCATAGTTCCACCTCTTTGGTGTAGTGAACATTGAGTTTATAGACCTTGGGCATGATTGATTTAAATGAACACAAGCCAAAGTACACCAGCTAATTGATGTTTAATCATTGTGTCTTTGAAAAGACCAATTACGCACCCATCTTATTCAGCCTTTCTCAGTGCACACTGACATGGCAGGTATTGTCCATCACCACCACCGTTTTGGTAGGAGAGAATACAAAACCCTTGGAGCAATGCACCACTGAGGAAATCAGTTTTGCTTTGGGAATGCTGATATTAAGTACATAGCAGACTTTGTCAGGCCAAAACTTCAACGCAGAACCCAAAGGAGTCACGGTCTGCCTGTGGAAGAACAGGGCCTTATTGTTCTGCGCTTGTATGGATCTGGGACTTTCTACCAACTTGGTGACAATATGGGAGTGGACAAATCAACTGTGAGTGATGTGGTGAAAGCTGTGTCAATTGGATTGGCCAGCCTTATTGATCAATATGTTTCATTTCCAAAGGATGACCAGATTGCCCAGACCAAGCGCAAGTTTTTTCTTTTGGATAACATGCCCAATACTTGGCTACTTTCTTAGCTGTGTAGCTAGGAGCGCTCTTGGCCCTTTAGCTTCCTACAGTCGCTCTCCTGTTAGGAATCCTGCTGTGATTTTTGACAGCTCTTTTAACTTTGATAAACAAATAAGTTCAGTCGTCAAAACAAGTTTTTTTCAATTACGACTTCTGGGAAGAGTAAAGGCCTATCTCCCTCCAAAGGATCTTGAAAGGGTAATTCATGCATTTATTACCTCTCGTTTGGATTATTGTAACTCATTGTATGTTGGTGTGGTTTGGTCGTCGCTTCGTCGCCTGCAGCTTGTACAAAATGCAGCTGCTCGCCTGCTGACAGGAAAGAAATGACGTGTTCACATAACACCTGAACTGGCCTCCCTCCATTGGCCTCCTGGCTGTTTTAGGATCCATTTTAAGATTTTATTACTTGTTTTTAAGTCTTTAAATGGGCTGGCACCACCTTATTTATCTGAGCTAATACATCATCATACACCAGTCAGAGCACTCAGGTCGACAAACCAGATGCTCTTACATGTTCCCAGATCCAGGCTTAAGAACAGGGGCAACAGAGCCTTTGCAGTAGTTGCCCCTGATCTCTGGAACAACTTACCAGTACACACAAGATCTGTTCAGACCCTAGAGACTTTTAAATCTTTGTTAAAGACCTACCTCTTCTCGCTGGCATTCAATTCAAGTTGAGCTTGATACCATGATTTTATTATGCAAATATACTTTTACTCTTATGTTTTATTGTTCAACGAGCAGTAGGCAGCCACTGTGCAGCACCTGGGGACCAACTCCAGTTTATCTTGCCATGCCTTGGTCAGGGGCACAGACAGGAGTATTAACCCTAACATGCATGTCTTTTTTGATGGTGGGGGAAACCGGAGCACCCGGAGAAAACCCACTGCAGACATGGGGAGAACATGCAAACTCCACACAGAGGACAACCTGGGATGACCCTCAAGGTTGGACAACCCCGGAGTTCAAACCCAGGACCTTCTTGCTGTGAGGTGATAGCGCTAACCACTGGGCTAACATGCCACCCATTTGGGTTATCAACTGCACTCGTGCATATAAGAGCACCTCATGAGAGGGAGTGAGAGTACGTCAACCGAACGGGGAGGCACAGCATTGGCGCTAGAGGGGAACCGTCAGGGCCCTATATAAAAAAATATTTAAAAAGTAAATCAGTTCTAATTTTATTTTATCAACTTATAATTTGACAATCAACATCTACACAAAAGGTTTCTGAGGAAATAAACCCTTCAAACCTACCTATTCAGTTTGTGTTAGAATGTGAAGGGTTAAATGAAAGAGGCTTCTCTGTCTCCCTGTCAGAATTTTGTTGCCTCTGCAGTTGCTAGAAAGAAAACATTGTGCTTTCAGCTCTGCGATTGGTGGTCCAGCTAAAATTGTATGAGGTCCATCCATCCATTCATTGTCCAAGGTGCTTATCCCACTTGGGGTCACGGGATGCTGGAGCCTATCCCAGCAGTCATTGGGCGGCAGGCGGGGAGACAACCTGGACAGGCCGCCAGTCCATCACACGCCAGTCCATCACAGAACATATTTGCTATTAATCAAACAGTCAAACGTTTATATATATATGATTGCTTATGGCATGAAACAGGCTTGTATTGTCTCAAAAGAATTTACTTGACTCACTGGATTATTTTGCTCCTTATTTGTTGAGCACTTTCCCTACCGTTGAGTGTTTCTTTTAACAAAGTTGTATATATATATACACTACCGTTCAAAAGTTTGGGATCACATTGAAATGTCCATATTTTTGAAGGAAAAGCACTGTACTTTTCAATGAAGATAACTTTAAACTAGTCTTAACTTTAAAGAAATACACTCTATACATTGCTAATGTGGTAAATGACTATTCTAGCTGCAAATGTCTGGTTTTTGGTGCAATATCTACATAGGTGTATAGAGGCCCATTTCAAGCAACTATCACTCCAGTGTTGTAATGGTACAATGTGTTTGCTCATTGGCTCAGAAGGCTAATTGATGATTAGAAAACCCTTGTGCAATCATGTTCACACATCTGAAAACAGTTTAGCTCGTTACAGAAGCTACAAAACTGACCTTCCTTTGAGCAGATTGAGTTTCTGGAGCATCACATTTGTGGGGTCAATTAAACGCTCAAAATGGCCAGAAAAAGAGAACTTTCATCTGAAACTTGACAGTCTATTCTTGTTCTTAGAAATGAAGGCTATTCCATGCGAGAAATTGCTAAGAAATTGAAGATTTCCTACACCGGTGTGTACTACTCCCTTCAGAGGACAGCACAAACAGGCTCTAACCAGAGTAGAAAAAGAAGTGGGAGGCCGCGTTGCACAACTGAGCAAGAAGATAAGTACATTAGAGTCTCTAGTTTGAGAAACAGACGCCTCACAGGTCCCCAACTGGCATCTTCATTAAATAGTACCCGCAAAACACCAGTGTCAACATCTACAGTGAAGAGGCGGCTGCGGGATTCTGGGCTTCAGGGCAGAGTGGCAAAGAAAAAGCCATATCTGAGACTGACCAATAAAAGAAAAAGATTAAGATGGGCAAAAGAACACAGACATTGGACAGAGGAAGACTGGAAAAAAGTGTTGTGGACGGATGAATCCAAGTTTGAGGTGTTTGGATCACAAAGAAGAACGTTTGTGAGACGCAGAACAAATGAAAAGATGCTGGAAAAATGCCTGACGCCATCTGTTAAGCATGGTGGAGGTAATGTGATGGTCTGGGGTTGCTTTGGTGCTGGTAAGGTGGGAGATTTGTACAGGGTAAAAGGGATTCTGAATAAGGAAGGCTATCACTCCATTTTGCAACGCCATGCCATACCCAGTGGACAGCGCTTGATTGGAGCCAATTTCATCCTACAACAGGACAATGACCCTAAACACACCTCCAAATTGTGCAAGAACTATTTAGAGCAGAAGCAGGCAGCTGGTATTCTATCGGTAATGGAGTGGCCAGCGCAGTCACCAGATCTGAACCCCATTGAGCTGTTGTGGGAGCAGCTTGACCGTATGGTACGCAAGAAGTGCCCATCCAACCAATCCAACTTGTGGGAGCTGCTTCTGGAAGCGTGGGGTGCAATTTCTCCAGATTACCTCAACAAATTAACAGCTAGAATGCCAAAGGTCTGCAATGCTGTAATTGCTGCAAATGGAGGATTCTTTGACGAAAGCAAAGTTTGATGTAAAAAAAATCTTATTTCAAATACAAATCATTATTTCTAACCTTGTCAATGTCTTGACTCTATTTTCTATTCATTTCACAACATATGGTGGTGAATAAGTGTGACTTTTCATGGAAAACACAAAATTGTTTGGGTGATCCCAAACTTTTGAACGGTAGTGTATATATATATATATATATATATATATATATATATGGATGGGGGCAGCACGGTGGCGCAGTGGTTAGCATGGTCGCCTCACAGCAAGATGGTCCTGGGTTCTAGCCCCGGGTAGTCCAACCTTGGTGGGTCATCCCAAGTCGTCCTATGTGTGGAGTTTGCATGTTCTCCCCGTGTCTGCATGGGTTTCCTCCGGGGGCTCCGGTTTCCTCCCACAGTCCAAAGACATGTAAGTCAGGTGAATTGGCTGTACTAAATTGTCCCTAGGTATGAATGTGTGTGTGGCGGCCTGTCCAGGGTGTCTCCCCACCTGCTGCCTAATGACTGCTGGAATAGGCTCCAGTATCTCCGCGACCCTGAGAGCAGGAAAAGCGGTTCAGCTAATGGATGGATGGAGATATGGATGGGCTCCAGTGTCCCCGCGACCCTGAGAGCAGGATAAGCTGTTCAGATAATGGATGGATGGATCGATGGAGATATATCTATCCATCCGTTTTCGCTTATCCTGCTCTCAGGGTCGCGGGGATGCTGGAACCTATCCCCGCAGTCAATGGGCAGCAGGTGGGGAGACACCCTGGGCAGGCCGCCAGACTATCACACAGGGCCAACATACACACACACACACACACACACACTCACATTCATACCTAGGGAAAATTTTAGTATGGCCGATTCACCTAACTTACATGTCTTTGGACTGTGGGAGGAAACCGGAGCCCCCGGAGGAAACCCAGGCAGACACTGGGAGAACATGCAAACTCCACACAGAGGACAACCCAGGAGGACCCTCAAGGTTGGACTAACCTGGGGCTCGAACCCAGGACCTTCTTACTGTGATGCGACCACACTAACCACTGCACCACCACGCCACCAGGATGGACATATATACAAAAAGTAAGGAAATTTGTGTTTGGTAGATTATTTCTTTGCTATAACAATGCTTCTTGGCAATAAATCGTATACCGTTGGAAAGCCTGTTTATTTCCCTTTTAAATGGTGCCACAAGGTGGCACCAACATGCATTTGTGGGATGAGCAGCAGAGCTGAGTATGTGGGTTGCGCCCATGAAAAATTTGCCAAATCTTCTCTGCCAATGCCAAACGGCTTATTTTGCTGTTGCTATTGACTCTTGTTTTGAGCTTCTGGTACCCCAGGTGCTGACAATCAGGTGCCTGATATGAGATTTATTGCCAAGAAGCATTGTTACAACAAAGAAATAATCTACCAAACACAAATTTCCTTACTTTTTGTGCTAATTTAGATATATATATATATATTGTAGAGCCGAAGGAACGGAGAAGACCGTAGGTTCACACTTTAGCCGTGTAGAAAATTTTCTTTAATCAACGGTAAATCAGAGAGACAACAAAACCACAGCTCGACTGAGCGGAGGCGGCAAGAATAACCAGAAAACTGGCTGAACAACCATAACTTAACTCTGCGTTAACCTGCCAGGGCAACCCTGACTTAACCCTTAGTTCCTGGGGTGAATTCTATCCCCAATACGTGTCCACCACATGAGCCCCCCCAGAATTCGCCCTAGTAATCGAAGTCAGGCAGGCGCGGGGGGTCGACAGGCCGTCCGCGGCGGCTCCGGGTAACAGGGGCCGGAGTGTCTCTGGGAGGCATTGACACGGGCCTGTTGAGGTCGGCCTGAGGAGCAGAAGAGGCAGCGCAGGCCTCCACGGGGAGAGGAGGCGGAGTCGGGGGACGACCGCGACGAGGAGGTTGGGCTAACTCCAACAGCTGCGTCAAGTCCAGGTGTGCGGGTTTAACTTGGTCCACTGAAACATGCTCGGCCGTGCCCCCAAAATCCACCACCAGGTGCTTAGTTCCCCGTTCCAGGATGCGGAAGGGGCCGTCGTAAGGGGGTTGCAGAGGGGGGCGGTGTGCGTCGTGACGGATGAACACGTAGTCTGCTGACTGCAGACCTGGGGGCACCTGGGACACTGGAGCGCCGTGTTGGGCGGTAGGGACGGGTGTGAAAGCTCTGACCCCGTCCAGCAAGGAGGCTCGTTGGTCCACAGCTGACCAGGGATGCGTTGCGTTGGGCATGAAATTGCCTGGGACTCGCAGCGGCGTGCCGTACACCAGCTCCGCAGAGGAGGCTTGTAGGTCTTCCTTCGGGGTGGTCCGCCGGCCCAGCATGACCCATGGGAGCTTGTCGACCCAGTTGCAGTCCTTGAGAGTAGCCCGAAGCGCAGCCTTCATGGACCAGTGGAAGCGCTCACATAGGCCGTTCGCCTGAGGGTGGTAGGCGGTAGTGCGGTGAAGCTTGACGCCCAGAGCCTCACCCACAGCATTCCATAGCTCTGAGGTAAACTGTGGCCCGCGGTCAGATGAAAGGTCGGAAGGCGTACCGAAACGTGAGACCCACGACCCAATAAAAGCCCGGGCCACATCAGCAGACGTCATGGATGCCAGGGGAACAGCTTCAGGCCAGCGCGTAGTCCTGTCCACCACAGTGAAGAGGTAGGTGAACCCATGGGAGGGGGGTAGGGGACCAACCAGGTCGACGTGGACATGGTCAAATCGTCTCTCCGGCACTGCGAAGCGTTCCAGGGGCGCCTTAATGTGGCGGTGTATCTTAGCCCGCTGACAGGCAACACACGAGTCGGCCCACGCTTTCACGTCTCTCTTAAGTCCCTCCCACACAAACAGAGGTCAGGCGCACAGATGGCTTACCGCCTGGATGAGAGAGGCTGTGCACAGCTTCAAACACGGGGCGTCTCCAGCTGTCCGGGACGATGGGCCTGGGCTGTCCTGTGGAGATGTCACACAGGAGGGTGACACCTGTGTCGCTGAAAGGAACATCCTGCAGGCGGAGCCCTGTGTCGGAGGTCCGGAGACGGAGGATGCTCGGGTCCATGGCCTGGTCAGCGGCCATCTGTGCATAGTCCAGGCCTAGGTGGACCGCTCCAATCACTGTCCTAGAGAGGCAGTCAGCTACCTGGTTAGACTTACCAGCGACGTGCTGGATGTCGGTAGTGAATTACGAAATGTAGGAGAGTTGTCGCTGCTGGCAAGCGGACCATGGCTCGGCCGTCTTGGACATGGCAAACGTGAGGGGCTTGTGGTCCACGTACGCAGTAAACTCGCGGCCCTCTAGCAGGAACCGGAAATGCCGGACGGCGAGCCAGAGACCGAGGAGTTCCCTGTCAAAAGTACTATACTTGCGCTCTCGGGGTGTAAGCTGGCGACTGAAAAAGGCCAAAGGCTGCCAAGCCCCCACCACCCACTGCTCGTGAACCGCACCAACAGCATAGTCCAATGCATCCGTGGTTATGGAAATAGGCGCTGTAGGTGAAGGATGCGCTAGCAGGGTAGCCTGGGAGAGCGCAGCTTTAGTCTCGGTGAACGCACGGTCCCGCTCTGCTGTCCAGTCGACCGCCTGGTTGGGGGACTTGCCTTTCAGCGCCTCGTACAGTGGCCGGATGATAAAGGCGGCTCGGGGAATGAAGCGGTGGTAGAATGTCACCATCCCGATGAACTCCCTGAGCGCACGAGCTGTTTGGGGGCGCGGAAAGGCCGCCACCGCTTCCACCTTTGAGGGCAGGGGGACCGCCCTGTCCCCAGTGATGCGGTGCCCAAGGAAATCAATGGCCGTCAGCCCGAACCGGCACTTCGCCGGGTTGACGATCAGCCCATGCTGGCTGAGGCGTGTGAAGAGGGCGTGAAGATGGGACAGGTGTTCTTCCTCGGAGGCGCTGGCGATGAGTATGTCGTCCAAATAGACGAAGATGAAAGGAAGGCCGCGGAGCACTGAATCCATCAGCCGCTGAAAGGACTGGGCCGCGTTTTTGAGTCCAAATGGCATTCGTAGGAATTCAAATAGGCCGAATGGGGTAGTCACCGCTGTCTTGGGGATGTCCAAGGGGTGCACGGGAACTTGATGATAACCACGGACCAGGTCGACTTTTGAGAAGACGCGTTTGCAAGACAGGTTTGCAGAAAAGTCCTGGATATGCGGGACAGGATAGCGGTCGGACATGGTGGCATCATTTAGTCGGCGGTAGTCTCCGCATGGGCGCCAACCTCCATCAGGCTTAGCGACAATGTGGAGTGGGGACGCCCACGGGCTGTCAGAGCAGCGGATGATCCCCATACGTTCCAGGTGCTCGAACTCAGACTTGGCAATGGCGAGTTTGGCGGGGTCGAGACGCCTGGCTCTGGCGTAGACCAGGGGCCCCTTCGTAGCAATGTGATGCTCCACCCCATGCTTAGTGGTGGGTGCAGAGAAGGTAGGCTGGGTGAGGTCAGGGAACTCAGCGAGGAGGCGGTTGAACTTGTCTGCCTCTGAGAGAGAGTTGGCTAGACCTGCATAGGCCGCTTCCCCCCGCGTACATGCGAAGGAGGAGAAGGTTAAGGCGTCGACCAGACAGACGGCTGTTCTGAATGTCCACTAGCAAACCGTAAGCGCACAAAAAATCAGCTCCGAGGAGGGGAAGCGTTACATTGGCCATGACGAACTCCCATGTGAAACGTTGTCCACCAAAACATAGTTCTACAGACCGCACGCCGTAGGTGTGGATAGGGCTGCCGTCAGCCGTCGCCAACTGGGGGCCCCGCTCCCCGCCCATGATGTCGACGTCAGTAGCAGGGAGCACGCTTCTCTGTGCGCCCGTGTCACAGAGAATTCGCCGACCGGAGATGGTGTCGAGGATGAAGAGTAGCCTGCTCGTATCGCCAACACTCATGGCCACTACTGAGTGTTGGCCCTCTCGTTTCCCGTCGGCCTGTAGTTGCAGGGGGAACGGCACCGTTTAGCTTTCGCACCAAATCGAGCGTGGTACATACAGAGTCCAGAGGGCTTGTAGCGGTCTGACGCTGTGGCGCCACCGTCGGGCCACGCCCGCGATGTCGGCGGGGGGCCAATGAAGGTAGGAGCCAGCACCCCGGCATGGGAGGAACGTTGTGTAGCGACGAAGAATCGGTCAGCCTCCTTTGCCAGCTCACGGGGATCAGTGATGGTGGAGTTAGCGAGCGCAGTCTGGACGTGGGGCAGCATGTTGCGCAGAAACAGCTCCATAAACAGGAAACATGGCTTTTCTTGACCCAGTAGGTTTAACATCCTGCTCATTAGCTCCGATGGTTTGCCATCTCCCAAGCCCTGAATTGCGAAGAGGCGACGTGCTCTCTCCGTTGTTGACAGTTCAAAAGTTTCAAGGAGGAGATTTTTAAGTGCGGCGTATTTACCATCGGCCGGTGGGTTGGTTATGAAACCGCTTATCCTGGAAGCCGTAGCGCCCCCCAGCGCTGCCACTACGTAGTAGTACCTGGTCTCGTCTGCTATGTCTCTGAGCGCGAACTGTGCCTCAGCCTGCGCGAACCATGGAGCCGCGGAAGACTCCCAAAACTCCGGCAGTTTAATTGCAACGGCGTTCGTAGCCATAATGTGTGTGGTTTCAGAAAACTTATCCGAAAACCGACGTCGGGGTCACCAGTGTAGAGCCGAAGGAACGGAGAAGACCGTAGGTTCACACTTTAGCCGTGTAGGCAACTTTCTTTAATCAACGGTAAATCAGAGAGACAACAAAACCACAGCTCGACTGAGCGGAGGCGGCAAGAATAACCAGAAAACTGGCTGAACAACCATAACTTAACCCTGCGTTAACCTGCCAGGGCAACCCTGACTTAACCCTTAGTTCCTGGTGAATTCTATCCCCAATACGTGTCCACCACAATATAAAGCAGATATTTTTTTCTGTGTCTACGGCTGGTACATTTAAAATATAACAAGATAACGTCAAATGTTATAGAAAAGCTTGATTGATTGATTGATTGATTGATTGATTGATGTAATTTACGTATATCATATTAGTGGAGTGGTGTTGGGACACAGTTGGAAGGACAGCCATTTAAAATTTATAGAGGTCCGAGCATTAATAATACAACAAGAGTAATTTCAAAAGACAGTTAAACTGACCAAACATATCTTCTGTTACGTATCGGGAAGGAACCCAAAAGCAGACGGGACAACCAGGTAAGGGAAGAATCCAGTCTTTATTGAAGTGACCGATCTCGGGGGTAGAGCAGGAGGTGGCTCTGTGGCAGGTAGGCAGGCAGGCAGAAGTCCATGAATGGCGACGTTCCAGCGAAGACTGGTCCATAGTGGAGGCCTTTTAAGGGTGAGGGTGATTGCTGGAGTGAAGGGGGGGGGTCAGCAGGTGTCAGCTGGTGTAGCAGGTGTCAGCTGGCGTAGCAGGTGTCAGCTGGTGTAGCAGGTGTCAAGGGCGATCGCTTTGATGTCAAGGGCGAGAGGCTGTGACAGTACCCCCCCCTCCGAGGGGCGCCACCGGGCGACCTACCAGGCCCGTCAGGGTGTGTCCTGTGGAAGTCCCAGATGAGGTTCGCGTCCAGGACAAGGCGACGAGGGACCCAACACCTCTCTTCCGGGCCATATCCCTCCCAGTCCACAAGATACTGCAGGCCGCGACTGCGGCGACGAGAGTCCAGGAGACGACGAACGGTGTAAGCCGGATGATCGTTGATCATACGAGGAGGTGGGGGCGGGGGGGCCGGAGGAACTAGAGGGCTGGTAGAGACAGGTTTGAGGCAGGACACATGGAAGGAAGGGTGAACCCGGAGAGTGCGGGGCAGCTTCAGACGGACCACAGAGGGGTTAATGACTTTGACAATGGGAAAGGGACCAATATACCTGGGGGACAGTTTTTTAGCGTCTGATCTCAAGGGTAGATCCTTGGTAGAGAGCCATACCTGGTCACCAGGGGAGTAGTCCGGAGCAGAGGTGCGATGACGATCCGCCAAGCGCTGGTAACGGCCGGAGGCCCTGAGCACTGCAGCACGGGCTCGCCGCCAGGTCCGACGGCACCGACGGACATGGGCCTGGACAGACGGAACCGGAATGTCTACCTCTTGAGAAGGAAAAAGGGGGGGCTGATAGCCGTAAAGGCATTGAAAAGGGGACAACCCAGTAGCAGACGATGGCAAGGTGTTATGGGCATATTCTACCCAGGGAAGTTGTGAGGACCAAGAGGATGGGTTGGCAGACACCAGACAGCGGAGGACAGTTTCCAATGCCTGGTTGGCCCTCTCGGCCTGGCTGTTGGTCTGAGGATGGAACCCCGATGACAGGCTGACGGTGGCACCGATGGCAGAGCAGAAAGCCTTCCAGACAGCAGAAGTGAACTGGGGGCCACGGTCAGACACTATATCACGGGGAAGACCGTGGACCCGGAAAACCTCCCTGACCAGCAGATCCGCAGTCTCTCGGGCCGAAGGCAGTTTAGACAAGGGCAAAAAGTGAGCAAATTTACTGAAGCGATCAACGACAGTCAGTAAAGGCCACCAGAACCGCCTGCGGAGGAAGGCTAGGGTACGGGTTACTCCAGGATGGCAGGTAAGTTTGGAAGAGTGAGCCCACTGCAACACACTAGATCTAACAGCGTCTAGAACAAACAAGCGCCCGGAGGGACCGTTACCTAGGTCAGGCTGAGTCTGTTGTGCTGCCATGACCTCCCTTTCAATGTTCCAGGTGACAGCCGCAGCCGCAACCACACAGGTAGAGGGAACAATGGTGTCAGGTTGGAGCTTGGGCTCAGACTCCTCCCCATGCACACGAGACAGAGCATCGGGCTTGGCATTCCTGGAGCCAGGTCTGTATGTCAAAGAAAAATTAAAACGACCAAAAAAGAGCGCCCACCTGGTTTGGCGCGCGGTGAGTCGCTTTGCTGACTGGATGTATTCCAGGTTCTTATGGTCAGTCCACACTATGAAAGGGAGCTCAGACCCCTCCAGAAAATGTCGCCATTCCTCCAGTGCCAATTTCACCGCCAGGAGCTCACGATTCCCCACATCATAGTTCCTTTCAGCTGGGGAGAGACGGCGAGACAGGAAGGCACAGGGGTGTGTCTTGCCATCCTCACTGGAGTGCTGAGAAAGGACTGCCCCCACCCCAATCACAGAGGCGTCCACTTCTACAACGAACTGCTTGGTTGGGTCTGGCTGGATGAGGATAGGAGCTGTGGTGAAGCAGTGCTTGAGGGCTTGGAAAGCTGCCTCTGCTACAGGGGTCCACAGGAACGGTCTGGAGGTGGAGGTAAGAGTGGTTAGTGGGGCCGCAACGCGGCTGTAGTTGCGGATGAACCGTCTGTAGAAGTTGGCAAACCCGAGGAACCTCTGAAGCTGCTTACGGCTGGTCGGGCTTGGCCACTCAAGAACCGCTCTGACCTTGGCGGGGTCCATTCTCACCTGCCCATCGGCCACGATGTAGCCCAGGAAGGTGACTGAAGGGGCATGGAATTCAAACTTCTCTGCTTTTACGAAAAGGCGGTTCTCCAGTAGCCGTTGAAGGACTTGGCGGATGTGCATGACATGCTCTGACAGGTCTCTGGAAAAAATCAGGATATCATCCAGGTAAACAAAAATGAAACGATCCAACATGTCACGTAGGACGTCATTGACCAGACTCTGGAAGACAGCTGGGGCATTAGTGAGACCAAACGGCATCACCAGATATTCAAAATGCCCCAGGGGGGTGTTGAAGGCAGTCTTCCATTCATCTCCGTCTCGAACCTGGACCAGGTGGTAAGCATTGCGGAGGTCTAGTTTAGTGAACACTCTGGCTCCCTGGAGAGAATCAAAAGTGGAAGTCATGAGGGGCAGAGGGTACTTATTCTTGACTGTGATGTTATTGAGGCCTCTATAGTCAATACACAGCCGGAGGGTCTTGTCCTTCTTGGCCACAAAAAATAACCCCGCACCAAGGGGTGATGATGACGGGCGAATAAGACCAGCAGCCAAGGAGTCCTTGATGTACCTCTCCATGGACTCTCGCTCAGGCTTGGAGAGGCTATATAGGCAGCTGCTGGGGAGGGGAGCGCTCGGCAGCAGGTCAATAGCGCAATCATAGGGGCGATGAGGAGGCAGGGAGAGAGCTTGCTGCTTGTTGAACACGGCTTGGAGGTCATGGTACTCTGGAGGCACCAGTGACAGGTCAGAGGTCTCAGAGCTTGACACCTGACTGGGGACAGACTGAGGCAGAGCAGACTGGAGGCATATGGCATGACAGACGGGACTCCAACTTGAAATTCTGGCCGATGACCAATCAATATGGGGACTATGCTTAACCAGCCAGGGATGACCAAGTATAATGGGAACAAAGGGAGAATTGATCATGAAAAAAATTAACTCCTCTTGATGTTTTCCCGACAACAGGAGGAGCACAGGCTCGGTCTTAGAGGTTATCCGGGCCAGGAGACGTCCATCCAGGGCATTAGCTTCAAGAGGCTGGTCCAGACTCACAGTGGCAAGACCTAGCCGCTTCACAACACTTGCATCCAAAAAGCTTTCATCAGCTCCAGAGTCAATTAAAGCCAAAAGTTTAGTGGACTGACCTTTAAAACTGATGGTAGCTTGCAACTGGGTACGTGGACGAGGAGACAGAGGGCAGACAGTTGGGCTCACGAGGATCCTCCCCCTCCCTCGTGAGCCTGCTAGTTTGATGGAACGGTGAGGACAGGAGGCGAGAAAGTGACCAGGCTGACCACAATACAAGCAGCTGTTCTCGGTGATGCGGCGTTGACGCTCCTCCGGGTTGAGCCGGAAGCGGCCGAGTTGCATCGGCTCCGAAGCTGGGGAAGAGTCACGCCTCGGGCTTTCTCGGAGGACGGCAACCTCAGTCGAGCGAGCTCGGCCCCCAGAGTTTGGAGGTGTGGCCCGTGGTAAGTTGTTGTGACCAGGAAAGCGGCGTGTCCTCTCTCGCCTCCGCTCCCGGAGACGGTTGTCCACACGAACGGCCAGGGTAACCAATTCCTCCAACCCTCCAGGCTCGGGGTAGGAAACCAATTCGTCCTTTATGGATTCGCTCAGCCCGTTGGAAAAGCCGGCCTGGAGGGACTCGTTGTTCCATCCGCTCTCCGCTGATAGCGTACGGAACTCAACTGAGTAGTCAGCGACACTGCGGGAACCCTGGCGGAGAAAGATCCGTCTTTTTGACGCATCCTTTCCCCGCACGGGATGATCAAAAACCTGGCGAAAAGCAGTGGTGAACTCAGCGTAGGATGAGGAAGTGGAGGCCCGCATCTCCCACACCGCTGTAGCCCAATCCAGGGCGCTTCCCCGGAGAAGACCCATGATGTAAGCGACGTTGGCTCCATCCGTGGAATATGACTGGGGCTGCTGGTTAAACACAATCTCACACTGCATCAAAAAAGGGCGACAAAGTCCAAAATCTCCATCATACTTATCGGGTGGGGCAACCCATGGTTCCTTAGCCAAAGTTGATGGCGCTGGGGGTGGCGGAGCTGGAGGGGTGGATCCCGGGCTAGCGGAGGCACTAAGTTGGGTCTGGATTCCGGAGATCTTTGAGCTGAGCCCACGGAGGGCGTCAGCCATCCCCTGTAGTACCTGGCTGTGCTGGCCGAGGACCGATTCCTGGTTGGCTACAGCCTGGCAGACCGTGGCCAGGTCTGTGGTGGAATGGTCTGCTGGGTCCATAGTGGCTGGAACGTACTGTCACGTATCGGGAAGGAACCCAAAAGCAGACGGGACAACCAGGTAAGGGAAGAATCCAGTCTTTATTGAAGTGACCGATCTCGGGGGTAGAGCAGGAGATGGCTCTGTGGCAGGTAGGCAGGCAGGCAGAAGTCCATGAATGGCGACGTTCCAGCGAAGACTGGTCCATAGTGGAGGCCTTTTAAGGGTGAGGGCGATTGCCGTGGTGAAGGGGGGGGGGGTCAGCAGGTGTCAGCTGGTGTAGCAGGTGTCAAGGGCGATCGCTTTGATGTCAAGGGCGAGAGGCTGTGACGGCTTCCCTCTAAATGGGTTGGCTTTGTTAGCGTTAACTTTATAACAAGTTCCGCCTGCCTGCGGGGGAACATGAATCACAATCTTAGCGGGAAAAAAATATATCACAAAACGCCACTGAACTAGCGAGCCTGTTGTTAGCCCGTTGGTTCACGATGGGAGCTGCGAGTAACGCTACCTCTAGTGAGGACGTCGTTGTGAATTTATTATCCACGGCGTTTTCAAGATGAACTTGTAATGAACATTTGGAGTTGATCAGCAAACGAAAACCTACACCAGAGCTTAAAGAGGTAAATTGTTTAAAGTCTATTAGGCTGCCGTGCCAACTGATTTTATTCTGGCTGCCACTACCACTGTTTTGTATACACGTTAAGGTATATTGAGAAAACAGTCATTATGCAGAATTACCGGTAAATTTACCAACTCAGCGGACATTATGCACATTTACAGTAACATATATATTTAGTAGGCCGCTGTGCCAATCTGATATTATTTATTAACAATAGTATTGCTTGTGGTTGTGGGTTCCCAGAATGCCATAATCGCTGTTCACTGTCCATGGTTCTGAAGTGTGTGTCCGCTTGGCTGTGTGCTGTCATGATGTGTAGGCTCACATGAAATGTTGTTGGTTTTGTTTGTGTGGTAGGAAGGGGTGGCTGTCATGCGTTTTGCACATAGTTTTGCACCCCAGCCCGTTGCGATCATATTCCACTGAAATGCACTCACAACTTGTGTGGTGATGCGATTATTTGTAAGGAGGATTTGCATTTTGCTTTAGAAATTAGCTGTTTTATTTTTTTGTTTTGTTTTTTGGGGGGGTTCTTTTTTTTTGGTGATAACGCTCAGCAAGCTAGGCTGGTAGTTTGCTTTTGTTTTTCCTGATGAGGTAAGGGTGGTCAGAAGGCCAAGGTTTAAGAGTCATGGTTCGCTACTGATGGGAACGCTCTATATAGAGAGCTCCAAACCACCTGACCGGATGGCATAATATTATCCAAAGGAGTTGAATCAAGTGCAACTGGACTAGGTATATATATATATATATTTCACGGATATATACCTAGTCCAGTTGCACTTGATTCAACTCCTTTGGATAACCATGACCTGGATGAATGAGAACATTCACAGACATGGCATACTATTAGGAGACAGTGGCTATCCCAGGACTTCTCAAGGTCCGGACCTCGGTCTGAACCAGCATCCAAACCGAAGGGCAAGTCAATCCGGACCCAGCCCATATTTAGTGTTATGAATACAATAGACCACTTTTCTGTTAGTGAACATAGTGATGTGTTTTGTGGGCGGAGCTTAGCTAGAGGCAAATATCCATACCTACAACAGACCAAAGTATAGTTTAACGTTACCTTACTTACCTGATATGAAGTGTGCCCTACAAACACAAGCATTTTTGATGATCTCCTCAGTCCAATCCTTTCGTCTTATTGCGTTTAACCACCATTGTCTCTGATCTTTTTGACTGGGAGTGGCAGCTGGTATGCGATAAAACGTCAAGTTTAGTTTATTACCCTTCGATTCTGGCACCCAAAAACACAGCACAAAGACATGTTCGCAAACGTTAGCTAGATGATGTACGCTTGCCTGAAGACGTGATTCGTATTTAACGTCACCGCTTCTGGCTTTGTTTTGCCTCCAGCTGATGCCCTGACGTAGTCATTACATAGGCTCTAAAAGGGTCTATACGTTATGAAGTGTAACTTTTTCTATTTAGTGTGTTGTTGCTGCCAAGTTCACGCATTAGCGTTGCACAAAAGAATTTGCTTTTGGGGTGGTGTGAAGTTTTTATTGCACTTAACGGTAATGTAATGAGTTTAGTTGTCGTCAATGATGTGTGTGTGTGTGTGTGTGTGTGAGTGTGAGTGTGAGTGTGAGTGTGGAGGGGCTGAGCTCCGCCCTGGTTCAGAGAGCAGAGGAGAGAAACTAGCGTGACCATAAACAATAGTACCGACCGACCAGAGGAGGCGCTAGTGCAGCGACCAGGACACATACCCACATCCAGCTTCCCACCCACAGACACGGTCAATTGTGTCTGTAGTGACGCCTGACCAAGCCGGAGGTAACACGGGGATTCGAACTGGCGATCCCTGTGTTGGTAGGCAACGGAATACACCACCACGCCCCCCAGATGCCCTGGCTGGAATGTATTTTGACTGTCTTGAATGTATGTTGCTTAAAAGTTGTAAGTTGATTAAATGTTACTTTATCTCCGATCGTTCTGGACCTCTGACCTTGGATAAAAATCAGATGAAGACCTTTGAGTAATAAGTTTGAGAACCCCTGGCCTATCCACTCCTACCATGGCTGATGATCCCTTTTCTTACAGCAAACACACCTGAACAGGAATGCGTCAGCACTGCTCATTGCGAAACAAGCTGTGCAACTGAGCGTTTAAATGGAGGGATGGTTTTTCCAGTTTCACATAGATGGCTTCCTTCACCTCTCTTTCAAACCATCTACCTTCCCTGTCCAAATTGTGTACGTTGCTGTCCTCGAAGGAGTGTGTCTACTCCTTTAGGTGTAGATAGACTGCTGAGTCTTGTCCTGAGGAGTTTGGCCTTCTGTGTTGGGCCATCCGTTTGTATAGTGGTTGTTTGGTTTCTCCTATGTATAGGTCCATCCCTCAACAGAGGAGGAGGTCTGCAACACCACCTATCTCCCACTTACAATGTCGTCCTTTCATCTCTACACAGGAGACTCAAAAGCTTAGCCTCCAAGAACAACAGTCGGTCACTAACGGCTCCAACGACTCATGACCCCTGAATGGAGCACTAACGAAGTCGAAACTAACACCTCCAACGACTGTCGTTGCTAAACATCGGAACACAAAAGAGCCATTGACATCAATAGCTCTGATAACAAATCCAAAGAGGCTAAATATCTGAGTTTCATCACCAGCCAGTCAGACTAGCTTGGTCTAGTCAGAAAGGCACGAACTGATGAAGCCTCTTGGATGAGAGGCGAAACGTCTTCACGGATATATATCAAGTCCAGTTGCACTTGATTCAATTCCTTTTGACTCTCATTTGGGTGTGTACAGTAATGGAGTGCACACGACAAGTCACTCTCCTCATTTATCCTACACGCATAATTTTATGTAGACATGGTTTGCAAGGACCTAGGACATGTTGGATTTGGCAGCTATTCAAGAAGTGAAGTTGCTGACCTGATGAAATTGAACCCTCTCGAGCAATACAGGGCTTTTTATCCCAAATGGTCCAAATTTGAGCAAGTTAGCCTTCTTGAGGTGAGATCTGTTATATGAAGTCTGGTAGCGGGGAAAACAAATGGGAATTTTCAGGTCTACGCTAACCTCATAAACAGGCATTCGTATGTTATGGATGCCATAAGAGGGGGCGTCTGGTGGGGTATGTGAACAGAAGGGCCTTGGGCCCCCTCCCAAACAGCTCCATCTCTGTTATTTGCTGAGCATGCGTTGTGTTTCACTGGGGAACTTCAAAAATGACGCAAAGCAGACATGCAAAAATCAAGGGAGCATTTTCTGGCTTAACCATATTCACACCAGCCTTGTCACCCGATAATGATATAAGAAAAAAATGTCAAAGCATATATTTGTGCTACCACAGCTAGATATACAGTACAGTAACATTTATGTAAAGTATAAGTTTTTTTTGTAAATCCTGTAATCCAAACACAAATGGAGGCTTATTTGTGAGCTTGCAATACCATCATGCAAAGGCTGGTAAACTACAGAGGATGTGCATCTGTCAATTTTAGGCTACTTCGCATTGTTAATTAGTGAACGAACAATTGAGGTTTCTGAAAATAACTAGCAAAGTTGTAGACATGAAATATATAAGGTCTAGTTTAGATAAAACAAATTGCTGATCTCTTCTTGGCTATTAGTTGACCAGTTTTACCTGTAGAATTACTTTATAGTGTGTCTGGGTGGCGCAGCAGTCTATTCCATTGCATACCAATATGGGGATCACCGGTTCGAATCCCCGTGTTACCTCCGGCTTGGTTGGGCGTCCGTACAGACACAGTTGGCTGTGTCTGTGGGTGGGAAACCGGATGGGGCTATGTGTACTGGTCACTGCAGTAGCGCCTCCTCTGGTCGGTTGGGGTGCCTGTTTGGGTGAGGGGGAACTGGAGGCAATAGCATGATCCTCCCATGTGCTACGTCCCCCTGGCTTAAGTCCTCACTGTCAGGTGAAAAGAAGCGACTGGTGACTCCACATGTATCGGAGGAGGCATGTGGTAGTCGGCAGCCCTCCCTGGATCCGCAGAGGGGGTGGAGCAGTGATCAGGATGGCTTGGAAGAGTGGGGTAATTGGCTGGGTACAATTGGGAGAAAAGGGGGGGGGACTTTGACTCAATTCTTTTTTTAACACGGTGTCCCATACCAGTCGGTGGAAAGTCCTTCATTCTGACTGATGTGGAAGTTAAGTGGAGGGCATGCATTTGAGCATCAATGCATGTGGTACAATGTTAATAATCTGTTTTATCTGAGAGACCACAGGGCTCACCTTTTTGCCAGAAGTGTGATTTTTCAGTAGACATTGTGAAGTGCCAATCCAAATGTTTGACATGTCTCGTTTCTCTCCCTTCATCTGACCATTTTTCTTTTTCTCTCCTAATTTACCTCTTTGGCCTCAATTGATTCACATTAAACACAGTGACGATAATCTGACGCTGCTTGCTGATGTATAGGTTACTTCTTGAGTCACGTATTGATAGTTTTATGTATAGCAGGAAGCAGGGATATTGACATTTTGTCAACATGATGTTCTGCTCTGTACCTTCAGCGCTGGATGCTGAGGAGCAGCAGTTATGGATGACTCAGCTGCAGCTCTTTTCCAGACGCCCCTCCGACAGCAGTGCCAAGGTATACAATACACATGCACATGCACATGCACACAAACGCGAATACATAAACATACATATGCTCATATGAACACAGACCTACACAAGTGAGTACATGTACATTGACACTAACACATATAGCTGTTAGGCCACACACTGATGTTCATAAATACATAAAGGCACTCAGACAAACATTCATGCACACAATGACAAACTTACACAGATGCTGAAATACAAACTTACATGGATGCAGGTTCAACATAAAATCAACAAGTTCTAAATATTGCTCTGAAATTAAGACTTTTTGACTGGCAATAAGATTTTATCCCCAGTTTTGCATCCTCACTTAATTACCCATTTCAAATAAAACTACAAAAAAATAAAAATTAGAAATGAAAGAACCCAAGCCAAACACATTTGTTTATTTTACGTAATGTAGGGAGGCAGAAAACATCAGATCCCTGTCCAGTTTGTGGGTCAACAGCTCATTTGAGCCTCAGGAGACATGGTTTATGATAGGAATTGTGATGTCAATGCGTGCAGCGTTTTGGTCTACACCAAATGGAGCAGGTGCAAGAAGATAACAGCCAGTTCATTTGATGCTCCTGCTTTATTTGTAGTTGTGTCCAACAGTATGTTGGTAAGTTTTCCCCAAATCCCTTTAGGAATGAAATAGTTTTGGCCTCATCATTTTGCACAGATGACTCAAACTATTCTCCCCTCAAACGTTGAGGGAAGAATAAAACATAGTAATTTGATCTCTTTATGCACCTGGTTCATTACTTTTACAGCACCTCCAGCTGGTACCGCAGGGGCTTTTACCAAAATTAGTTAAGCTATACGAGACAAGTGCTCTGATGCGTTTTAAAGAGATTGCTGTTATATATACTCTATTAAAACTTGACCTTGAGTCCAACGTCCAAATCTGAAAGTGGATTACCTTTTCTGATGATCCAGTTTTTGGTGTGTTAGCACAGCTTGTTGTTGTTCGGGTTTGTCTAGATAGGGCGAGTGTCGGCTTTAGAAAAACTTTTATCTTTAACAAGAAACAGCAAGTGGCCTCCTTGTTAGGTTAACTATCGCTCCACTTATTTTATGCCCCAGCTGTCTCGTGCTATTTTTACTCTCACTTTCTCTCTCTCTCTCTCTCTCTCTTCCTTTCATTCTCTGTGCTAGCTCTTTCTTTCTGTACGCCCCTCTCTAAACTTCCTGTACCCTTTGCATTTGCGCGCAGACGGAGCAATGGCAGGAAGTCTAACTGCCATGAAAGCCACAGCATGCAACCAGCTAGCCTGCTAGCACCTGGCCAGGTATCGTTCAGTCTCAGCCAGTGCAGTTGAGCAATTACAGGTTATCCTCACTTGCCAAAATCTGAATCTAAACAAATGGAAATGGGTCGGAGGTCAAAGCTAAAACCACTTAGCTGAACTAGTTTCTTAAGTCTATTAAGTTTATGCCCTCAATACCCTGCCCCCTATTGCCTACATCTTTGTCCATTTTAATGCCTAAAAATAAAGATTGATTTATTGGAATCTGTAAAAGACAATCAGTTAAATGTAAGTTTTCACACTCATCAAAAACCAAGGTGCTGGGGCTACACAAGATTGAGAAAGCGCTGACTTCAGCAATGCTGTGAATGTGGCCTAAAGCCTTATAGTCAATAATCCAGGCAAAACAAATAAGAACGTCAAATATTTCTGTCTAAACCCAACTTTCCCAAAACATTGCAGTGGTGAATACATCACTATTCAATAAGGGCTAACCATGGTGGCGCAGTGATTAGTGCTGTCACCTCACAGCAAGAAGGTCCTGGGTTCGAACCCCGGGGTTGTCTAACCTTGGGGGTCATCCTCCGTGTGGATTTTGCATGTTCTCCCTGTGTCTGTGGTGGGTTTCCTCCGAGTGCTCTGGTTTCCCCCACCATCAAAAACAAACATGCATGTTGGGGTTTACACTGCCGTCTGTGCCCCTGACCACGACAATGGGAAAAGAACTGGAGTTGGTCCCCAGGCTCAGCATGAAGGCAGCAGCCCACTGCTCCTGGCTGCACAGATCACAACTAGGATGGGTTAATTCGCAGTAAATTAATTTCCCCAAGGGGATTAATAAAGGAAATTTAATTAATAAATCAATCAACCAATCAACACTATGTGCTTTTTGTTATATCATGATATTATAAGTGATATTCTGAGTTCATGTCCGGCCCCTAGACTTTGTTTAATATTATTCTCTTACTTTTATGGCTATTCATCAGGGCTGCTTCTGGGAATTCTGAGCCCCCTGACATGCTGTGACGATGCCACCCACAACCCGATACAGCTAATTTGGTACACTATCAAAATGCCTGAAATACCACTTATTGGTTGGGCCCCTGTGAAAGAACCCTCTTTTCCTCCCTTATTGACACCGCTGCTCTCTAAGAATGTTTTATCTCAATTATTTGTGCTGTTTTTGTCTTGTCTGAAATATAGCCTCAGAGCTAAACGTGCAGCCTGATCACAACAGCACTCTGGACGGGTCCTGTGAATGGTTGGGGCGACCGCGTCACTATCACTTTAACGAGGTTTTTCTCAAAGCGTTAGAGGTTATTGTCAAATTCCACTACAAACATCATGTAGCTCAATCAGCTGACAAGTCGCGTCAGGCATCACAACCTGAGGCCCAAGGTTGCAGTGAGTATAAGAGGGGAGTCGATGAAGCGAGTGAAGTCTCAGCGTATGTGTGTGTGTGGGGGGGTTAATGCCCCTGAGTGTGATTGTGATTGTGGGTACTCTACTCATTTAGAAGTTTTTCATTTGTCCAGAACTGTATAGCTTACTGTCTTTGCTCAGGAAAATAAGTCGAGATACTAAGATTGACTGAAAGACTGACCACACTGTTAAGACTTCATATCAAGAAAATGATATGGTAAGAGGAGCATAGCAAAGAGACCATTTAGTGTGATAAAACACGTTTGTGGCATGGCGGTCTACTCCGTTGCCTACCAACACGGGGATCGCCAGTTCGAATCCCTGTGTTACCTCGGGCATCCCTACAGGCACAATTTGCCTTGTCTGCGGGTGGGAAGCCGAATGAGGGTATGTGTCCTGGTCGCCGCTCTTGAACCTCCTCTGGTTGGTTGGAGCGCGTGTTCAGGGGGGAGGGTGAACTGGGGGGAATAGCGTGGTCCTCCCATGCGCTATGTCCCCCTGGTGAAACTCCTCACTGTCATGTGAAAAGAAGCAGCAGGCAACTCCACATGTATCGGAGGAGGCATGTGGTAGTCTGCAGCCCTCCTTGGATCGGCAGAGGGGGTGGAGTAGCGATCGGGATGGCTTTGAAGAGTGGGGTAATTGGCCAAGTACAATTGGGGAGAAAAAGGAGGAGAAAAAAATAAAGAAAAAAAATGTTTACGTATATTTACATATTAATGGGATTTACCACACGTGGTGTCACTCAGGTAGTCTTGTTCCATATAAACGTAAACCCATCGTTGTTTACCACACTGATGTAACTACCCTACATTGGTTAGCTGAAGGAATTCAGACGAATTATGTTGTACTTGTGTTGTTAATAGCAAGTACTTGATGTATCATTCAAAGTAACGGAGTGCCTACAGGAAGAAACCTTATCCCTCCGTTCTTCTGTCTGGACCTCAGCACATAATGGACTCAATGTCAGACTGGAGCTACGGAGAAATCATTGCTGTACGTGGATAACAATCTGCCTCCAGAGTGTATGTGGAAAGCACCTACTGCAAATGAGAAATTAACTTGATTGAGTAACAGCAAATGGGCTGTTACGGACTGAAGAGAGGTTTCTTAAGAGTTGAATACAGTGAAGATGTGAAGATGTGGCCGGTTAAGAATGGAAAAACTGTCCGGGTGGCGTGGCAGTCTATTCTGTTGCCTACCAACACGGGGATCGCCGGTTCGAATCCCCGTGTTACCTCTGGCTTGGTTGGGCGTCCCTACAAACACTATTGGCCGTGTCTGCCGTTGGGAAGCCAGATGTGGGTATGTGTCCTGGTCGCTGCACTAGCGCCTCCTCTGGTTGGTCGGGGGCGCCTGTTCGGGGGGGAGGGGGAATTGGGGAGAATAGCATGATCCTCCCACGCGCTCCGTCCCCTTAGTGAAACTCCTCACTGTCGGGTGTAAAGAAGCTGCAGGTGACTCCACATGTATCAGAGGAGGCATGTGGTAGTCTGCAGCCCTCCCCGGATCGGCAGAGGGGGTGGAGCTGCGACCGGGATGGTTCGGAAGCATGGGGTAATTGGCCGGATATAATTGGGGAGAAAAATCAAAAAAAGAATGGGAAAACTACATAACTGTCATACAGTAAAAATTGCTTGGTATTTTAAAGCTAATCTAAAGTATTGGATGAATAATTTAGTTTCTAGCACTGGATTAAAATTATGTCAATACATAATTAAACATTATTAGATGTGTGTGGATATGATGACATGTCGATGATTAAAACTGGCAGTGCACTTGTTGCAGATATTAAAATCTACTGGTTCAAACTAACTGGGACACATTTGAATGGCAAACAAAAACAATGGTTTTGGCTTTGCTGTCAGAACTAGTCATGCTCATTGCGTTTTCATCAAACAAAACATTTTGGTCTAAAATATCACACAACCGGTCTTGTTGCCTTTGGGCAAGTATTGTTGTCACTGACTAAATCTCCCCGCTTTACCATCTCATCTACTCAAAATGAATTGTTTTGACTAGCCTTAATTTCCTGAGATTGTTGGAAGATAACTACACCTGTTTAACTTATCAAACACATAATAAAAAGACAGGAAAATGAGTGCCGGTAAATAAATATTCAAAAGCTGAAGTACGTATATACTCATTGATAGTTACTCCAAGGTCTCCCTGCTGATATCTTTTCTGCAGGCTTATCCCTTATGAAGCACAACACTTAGCACCATCCATTTCTATTTAGGGGCAGGCAACAGTTTTCTACTCGGATCAGGTTCCTCGGATCTGATTTCTTAGCACTCAACACAAAAGTACCTCTAAACAGTATTACATCTCTTAGCACTCAACACAAAAGTACCTCTAAACAGTATTACATCTCTTAGTACTCAACACAAAAGTACCTCTAAACAGTATTACATCTCTTAGTACTCAACACAAAAGTACCTCTAAACAGTATTACATCTCTTAGTACTCAACACAAATGTACCTCTAAACAGTATTACATCTCTTAGCACGTGTGCACTTGAACCCAGTGACAGAGAGGAAGTCTATAATTTTCTGTCTTTGAAAACACTATTCCCTTGTTAACTGTCGACGTCCCTAATTGATGTCTCACCTCTTAGAAGTCAGATTTACAAGTTTGCAAGTTTGATTTAGGCTTTGATTTCACATTAGAAGTGTGTCAGCAGAGAGTGTTTTTCAAATGTGCTTGTTATATGGGCAAGGCTGAAACCTTGGTGGCAGCTCGGCATCGGGTAGTGTGTGTGTGTGTGTGTGTGTGTGTGTGCGCGTGTGTGGGCTCTAGCTGAATAACTATGTGAGCAGGGTGTTCTAGCTGCATGCTGCTCCCCCTCCCCTCCCCTCCCCTTACCTCCGCTCTCGCTGCGTCTGCTGTCACTGAGCATACCCTCTTTTATCCTCTCTCCTTTCCTTCACCACTAAGCACCCCTCTTCTCCGTGGTCCTCGTGCCACCGCTCCCTTCTCTCTTCTCCCTCTCCTTTCTCTCCGCCTGCCCTCTTTCCCCTGTACCTAACACTCTCATTTCCGCTCTCCATTGAACAGCACCTGCTCCCCTCTCCCTGCCCCCCTTCCACCTCATCTCTCCTTGCCTGCCTGTCTGGCTGTGGGAGTTGGTTCCTGTGCTGTCCTGTTTGCTGAAGCAGAAGATGTCCTTGTGCGTGAAGGCCACGGCAGAGCACGGTGGAGCGGTGGGAGCTGCCGGGAGAAAGTGGTTCACGGATCTGATGCCAGACTGCCCTTCCTCCTTCTTCCACTCCTCCTCTTCCTCCTCCTTATCCACCACCTCCTCTCACTCCTCCACCTGCTGTGGCTGCTGTCATCTTTTTCAGGCCTCCGCCGCCTTCTCAGGCTGGACTCGCAGCTCTTTCCCGCATCTGCACCCCCCATCTGCTCTGCCCTCCTCCTCCACCCTGAGACCTTCTCCTCTTCGTCCTCCTCTTCCTTCCCACATCCTTCTAAACCATCACCATCATCACCAGCATCACCATGACCACCCTGGGGCTGCCTCTGGTCACATTATCCCCATCACCCATCACCATTACCCCTGCACCGCCCGGTGGGCCAGGACAAACCAGCAGCAGAGCTCTGGGAGGCTGCGGGAGGTCAGAGAGGTAGGGTGCTCCAAGAGAAACACTGGAGCTTTATTTGACTGTGTGTTTAAATACTTACTGTGTCCTTGGGCTTTACGATTGAACATATGGCACTCTTTAATGCAGCTTGAAATACAGGATGTGCAGCATTACTTTTGTCTTTCCCTATTTAAAACTGCTTCCAGTGAATTGGAAAAAAAACACAAACTAAATATAGAGGCTTGGATTGTGGCCGTTTATTTATTCAACTCCATTTATTTGTGTCTGTAGCTTCCTGATGAAATAAATAGATAATGATCAGATTTCATTTTAAGCTCAGCAAAACAAAAAATAGAATATAAAAAAGCCACTGCGTGCGTTTGATTGACACAGTACAGAGGGGGTTTCTGCTATGCTGTGTCTCTTTGAAAATGTGGGGCTTAGGTCCTGGCTTTTTCGCTCTTATTGCTCCTCAAGCTGGTCAGCCTCTGAAGTCTGAGAGTTTAAAGCGGGATCGCTCTCTGCTCATGGTTTTGTATTGATCATACTGGCTGATCAATAATACTTTGACTCGGACCATGAAGTCATATCAGCACCCCCCAATTCATGCCTCAACTTAAAAACTATGATTGTTTTATTAAACAAGTCATCAATTCAGTGTCACGGTGAGGCAAACGGGGTCCTTTGAACTCGGAGGGAGGGGGGGTGCTCTCTTTTTTTTTGCTGTGTATGTCAAAACCAGCCAAATGGAAATTGCTCAGCAACTGCAAATATCTCATCCCCTGGTTAGATAAAATAATGTATTAGAGCTCCTGAGATAATGGTTTAGTTCTTGCTCAGAAATTAGATTTTTTTGGCATTTTCCACCTTTTTATTTGATAGCGATAGCAGAGAGAGAGACAGGAAAAGGAGAGTGAATGACATGCATCAAGGGGCCTGAGCCGGATTCGAACCCAGGCCGCTGTGGTAAGGACTCAGCCTTAAGTGGTACGTGCTGTACCAGGTGAGCCACTGGGGCGCCCCCAGAAATTAGATTTAATTAAACAAAAGTGAAGCTAGGGGTTACATGCATATTTAGCAGGAATTTGAACATTTTATCTTCACATGGGATTCCAGTTTCGAAACGGAAGACATGTATAAACTTCCTTTCCTATCTGTACGTTGCAGATAAGTGTTATGAAAGAGACATTATGAGTTGCAATTTGATTTTGTTCACCTGCAGAAATAATGTCTGATTGCTTTGAGCATTAAAAACAGCAAGAAGATTTCATTAGTGGATATATGCTCACTATAAATGTAGATTTGGGGCATCCAGGCAGTGTGGTGGTCTATTCCATTGCCTACCGACACGGGAATCGCTGGTTTGAATCCTTGTGTTACCTCCGGCTTGGTCGGGCATCCCTAGAGACACAATTGGCCGTGTCTGCAGGTGGGAAGCCGGATGTGGGTATGTGGCCTGGTCGCTGCACTAGCACCTCCTCTGGTTGGCCAGGGTGCCTGTTCAGGGGGCAGGGGAAACTGGGGGAAATGGCATAATCCTCCTACACAGTACGTACCCCTGGTGAAACTCCTCACTGTCAGGTGAAAAGAAACGGCTGGCGACTCCACATGTATTGGAGGAGGCATGTGGTAGTCTGCAGCCCTCCCCGGCTCAGCAAAGGGGGTGGAGCAGTGACCGGGATGGCTTGGAAGAGTGGGGTAGTTGGCTGGGTACAACTGGGGAAAGAAAAAAAAAAGGGGGGGGGTGCAGATTCATCTTGAACTAGGATTTGAGTGCAATAGTGCACTAGTCCTGGACTAGTGACCTGGTGGCTTCTCTCAAGCCCATCTGCCTACCTCACACCAGGAGCTACACACTTTTTATTTTACAAGCCGGGATGGAAAAAGAGTCCTTATCGAACCTACCGAGTCTCAATTCCAACATTCAAAGTTTTGTCAGGTAGAGTTTCAGCCACGTATAGTCACTCTTCATCATCTTACTCAGTATTATATCTCACTTGGTTATCTTTCTATGGCTTGCCTCTGTAGAATAAGACGTTTTCTTTACTTTTCCCAGGTATTCTCACTGACTGAATTAATACCGCACAAGGTTTCAAGATACCAGTTGCATAAAACCTTTGACGCAAATGAGAATATCAAAGAGCCTTCTCTATATGTACAATTTCTTATTCATCGCTACTACGCTGACTTTTGATAAATGTGGTCTTTGGGAAGTCAAATTTTTCAAAAGAATATTATCAACTCAGACGTCTCTTAGACCTTAGCCTCAAGCTCTTTGATGAGGCAGTTTAATGAGGGAGCAAAGTGGCTTTGCTCCATATTATCGCTTCTGGGTGTAATGTTTTGTTACATTACATCCAATCCAATTTGGCTTTTGATTTATGGGCAAAATTGCACGTCAAATGAGAAAGGGCTACCTGCGTCATGAACAAGATTAATAAATGTCGCTAGTTTTCTATGTGTGCACTCAAATTTGCAGTGTTTTTTCTGTCCTATTGTTGTTGTTAGAGAGCTGCAGCACTTTATGGAGGATGCTTCTCAAAAGGGTGATGACATAGAAAGTATCAAAAGCTGAATAAAATGAGAGAATAACCACTTGAGCTGTAGTTAAAGGTCATCATGTGAAGAATGCATGCACTGTTTGGTAAATCACTGCAGATAAAAGCCTATATCTATACATAGCTCATAGTACATATCTATACACTCTAGATAAAAGCCTGTGTGTGTGTGTGTGTGTGTGTGTGTGTGTGTGTGTGTGTGTGTGTGTGTGTGTGTGTGTGTGTGTGTGTGTGGAGAGAGACAGAGATAAAGTGAGACAGAGAGATAGACGTACAGACTGACAGAGATGAGATATATAGTTTCACAGTCAATGGGTCCCAAGGACACTCCACTACTGAGCCAGCACTTTAGACCTGCAGAGAGGACAATGAGTGGGGGAGAGAAATGAAAATGGAGAAGAAAAGATGAAGCAGTGAATAAATAGAGTGGTGCAAGTGACCGAAAAACCAAAAGAAAGAGTATTTGCTTAGTAATATTTTCAGAGAAAGAAGAAAGTGGATTGTGAACTTGATCTCTGAGAGGACAACAGACAAGCGAAATCGCTGAAACACATTTGTTTGGGGCGATGGATGTCTGAGCATAAAACGGGGAAGGACGAAGTTTGATGGGAGTGAAAGCTCAGGGACACTGTGAGGGGGGAAAGGAGAATTTAGTTTAGAGCGTCACCATATTAGATTACACGGCAGGGGATCACCGTATCCTGTAAAAATATTATTTGTAATCTATTAAGAGTAGTCAACAGTATACATAGTAGTGATTTGACGAAATACTAATGCTTATGTATGGGATTACTTGTTGGATCATAAATACAGTTTGATTGGCAGTAAGAGTTTATTCACATACTACTTACAAGGCTACAGTTATACATATAAGAGAAAGAGGGACCTACCGACATCGGGATCGCTGGTTCGAATCCCGGCTTGGTCGGGCGTCCCTACAGACACAATTGGCCGTGTCTATGGGTGAGAAGCCGGATGTGGGTATGTGCACTGGTTGCTGCACTAGCGCCTCCTCTGGTCGGTCAGGGCGCCTGTTTGGGGGGGAGGGGGAACTGTGGGGAATAGCGGGATCCTCCCACGTGCTACGTCCCCCTGGTGAATCTCCTCCTGTCAGGTGTAAAGAAGCGGCTGGCGACTCCATGTGTATCGGAGGAGGCATGTGGTAGTCTGCAGCTCTCCCCGGCTTTGAAGAGTGGGGTAATTGGCCGGATACAATTGGGGAGAATCCAGCAATGGATTGTACTGGTGGCATCTTGGCCTTATGTGTTGCTGTCATGCTTTGATCAGATTCTTTTTTCTCCACACGTTTCATCTGAGAACAGAGGTGCGTCCGAGTGAGCGTTCAAATCTGAGAGTTATTCATCATCCTGTCAAATTGGTTTTAGAAAGAGATCTTGCTCAGAGAGTGATTTGTCAATCTGTCAGAAAGGTGGCAATGTCAGGTTTGGATCAGGGAGTGATTCGTCATCCTATCTACCAGGTTCTGTATATGATCTCTCTGACCAAGGCAGCAATTTGTCAGCTTGGTCCTCGAGCTTCAAGAGGAGAAAAAGATCAAATACCAAATTGTCTGCCCATGTTAGCTTGTCCATTGTGTCTTGGTACCAACCGTCTGGTTCAAAACCGTGGTGCCCAGTGGTTTAAACTGGGTGGCACGGTTGGCCACAGTTGGTGGCCTAGTGGTTAGCACTGTTGCCTCACAGCAAGAAGGTCCTGGGTTTGAACCCCAGGCCGTCCCAGGTCCTTTCTGTGTGGAGTTTGCATGTTCTCCCTGTGTCTGCGTGGGTTTCCTCCCACCATCAAAAAGACATGCATGAGGGCATCCGGGTAGCATACCCCGCCTATTCCGTTGCCTACCAACACTGTGATCACCGGTTCGAATCCCCGTGTTACCTCCGGCTTGGTCAGGTGTCCCTACAGACACAATTGGCCATGTCTGAGGGTGGGAAGCTGGATGTGGGTATGTGTCCTGGTTTCTGCACTAGCACCTCCTGTGGTCAGTCGGGACACCTGTTCGGGGGGGAGGGGGAACTGGAGGGAATAGCGTGAGCCTCTCACATGCTACGTCCCCCTGGCAAAACGCCTCACTGTCCTAGATCCTTTCTGTATGGAGTTTGCATGTTCTCCCCATGTCTGTATGGGGTTCCTCCGGGTGCTCCGGTTCCTTCCACCATCAAAAGACATGCACGGGTTAATACTCCCATCTGTGCCCCTAAACAAAGCTATGGAAAGAAGAACTGGAGTTGGTCCCCCGGGTGCTGCAGTTGCCCACTGCTCCTATACAACAGAATGGGTTAAATATAGAGAACAAATTTCATTGTAACCTACAATGACAAAATAAAGTGGCTTTCTTCTTCAAAAAAGTGTTTTTTTCCCTCCTGTCCAATGAGTTTCAGAGAGAGTTATAGCAAAGATCAATTCATCTTTATACTGTAGATGCTATGGTCTCAATACGTAAGATATAACGTAACAACGCCATGTGCAATGCTGCAGGATGAGGATGTCCTGTGTCGGCTTTAAGATATTGGACTAATCAATTTCCTTACACTTTACAAAGCAATCCCTATTAGCAAGGATATAATATACTACTACTTTCAGCTGCTCCCCTTGGGGGTCGCCATAGCGAATCATCCGTTTGCATTTCTTCCTGTCCTCTGCAACTTCCTCTGTCACTCCACCCTGCCTGCACTCTCTTCTTCACCTCTCTTCTGCACTCCCCGTTACTTTGGACAGTTGACCCCAAGTATTTAAACTCATTAGCAAGGATATAATATTTCTGCTAATTTCATATACATTCAATTCCAGACAAATTACTGTACTTCATCAACATATATGTGAGCTTTTATGGTTTTGTGTGCAACAAAGTGTCCCATGTGAGCAATTCAGGTCAATTTCCTGGTATGACAACACCTGATCAAATGAAACTGATTGGGGTTTTGATCAATGGTTACCACGATGAACTCCAGGCTAAACTGTCCTGAATCTACTGGTCACAGCCGACATATTTCACTTACACTTCAACATGCTGTTTAATGTTGTGATGTGAGAATCCAGGCATGTGGTTCATGTTATCATGTGAGGCTCTTCCCTTAAGTGATGTCTCATTGAATTAGGATTACAACACCTCAAAAAGGTGCGCTCTCTGTACATGTGGACACTGCATCAAGCCCGCCCTACCCTGTAAATAACTCTTAGTCTGCAACTACTTCTTCTTCTGTAAGTAACTGCACCTAATTTCATCTACTTTTATTTTGTCTTGTGTAAATATATTTTTTTATTTTGTATTTTATTAATTCTTTTAACTTTTACCTTACTGTTGCTGTTAACTTTTCCCTTTTCCCTCATGCACCGACATGACAAGTCAAATGCCTTCTATGTTCTTGAACTGCTTGGCACCAAATCTGATTCTGATTCTGAAAAGGCTCTACAGTTCATTCCAGCATCCCAGAACTACCTCTATCTGAACCCACTACGAGCAGACTTAACAAATTCGTGTTAACTAAGGACAGAATTAGCATATCTAACATCAACTTTATATCTATGCATTAATGCCTAGCTAACACCAGCTTGTGCTACACAGCTATGCCTTTTAAATGGCTCACCGTGGTAAGATCTGAAATGATCTGAGATGAAAATGTCTTTACATTTCACTGTGTCTATATCTAGGTTTCCAGCAAGCAAACTATATGGCAGCCATTAATTATTAGCAGCTGATATTTACAACAAAAAATCAAAGGATCGGCTGACTCTCAGGGTAGAAACAGCCCGGTCAGCTGATCAGGGACTAGGCGGTTTAAGATCTGATTTTAGAAGTATTAAAATGCATTGAAGTTATGCTTATCGCTCTTCATGACACCTAAAGAAAGCTCAACTTTGCGTTCCAGTGTCCTGAAACCACCCCCTACTAAATCCACTTTCAGCGAAAACTAAAAGTTGCCTTGCTATTAACTATAACAATTGCAAGAGATTCCATCAACAAACCAAATCTTGGCAAATAAAAGGCTGCCAGTTCAGCTAAGACTGTCAGACAGTGAGGGTGTCCGGGTGGCGTGGTGGTCTATTCCACTGCTTACCAACGCGGGGATCGCCGGTTCGAATCCCCGTGTTACCTCCGGCTGGGTCGGATGTTCCTACAGACACAATTGGCCGTGTCTGCAGGTGGGAAGACGGATGTGGGTATGTGTCCTGGTCACTGCACTAGCGCCTCCTCTGGTTGGTCGGGGCGCCTGTTCGGGGGTGAGGGGGAACTGGGGGGGAATAGCGGGATCCTCCCACGCACTACGTCCCCCTGACGAAACTCCTCACTGTCAGGTGAAAAGAAACGGCTGGCGACTCCACATGTATCGGAGGAGGCATGTGGTAATATGCAGCCCTGCCTGGATTGGGAGAGGGGGTGGAGCAGCGACCGGGACGGCTTGGAAGAGTGGGGTAATTGGCGGGATACAATTGGGGAGAAAATTCAAACAAAAGGAAAAAAAGACTCAGACAGTTAGACCAGTTTCAAAATCTCAGCAAACAACATAGCCTCATGTGGCAATTACAGTCATGTCCAGTTCTCTGTTTTTTAACTTGGTATTTATATTTGAGGGGTTATTTGTCGGTCTGTCCAACGGGTCTGCGATGAGTCATTCAGAGGGGTTGCTGGAGATTCTTTGTGTCTGTGATGGTTTCCCCAGTCGACTAAACAAGGTTTTTAAATCACAGAGACACATGCGTCTGCTGTTGATGATTCACACAGGATCAAACGTAAAAGGCTTTCCTTCTGAACCATAATGGCACGGCTGAAAAGAGCAACCACACTCCACACATCTCTCTCTGCTGAGGCTTATACATTGCTACCTGTGGTTGTAAGTCTTTCGAGTGAATTAAACGTTCAATCCTCATTTAGACAACGCAATACTGATGTAATAACAATTTTCTGGTACAGCGCTCAAGTTGAGAAGAAACTCCTGTTTCTGCCAGCGTGGTAGTGTAGTAAACGACTCACTGCAGCTAATTACCATTCCTAAACCAACATTTAGGCTCTTTATGTCAGCTTGAGGTGGGGGTGGGGGTGGGGGGGTGATTGTGCGAGTACAAGAGAAAGAACAGAGGGAGAAAGTATAGACCATTTCTCATGGTATTTCTTTTAAGTTAAACTGCCATTTCTCATTTCGGAAAACTGAGAGGAAGAAGGAACATGATGATTTGAGATGAGACAGCCTCATGCTGAAACCAAGTGAAATCTGAGTCCTCCAGATTACCCAGAGATAGTCCAGCTCTCAGACACCTTCTTCAATAAAGGACCAGAGATGTGATGCTGATTGTTATACCTCTGGGGCACAGCGTGCTGTAGGATATGGTTAGCCTGGTAAGCCACATGAAGCCAAGAAAAAGGGATAAATATAATATGAGGTAAATACAGTTGAACCCTTTTGGACATACTGTTTAATATCAACGTTAAAGCCAAAAGTTTGATGACTGTGATGGCTATTACTCTATTATGAATCCGGGAAATGTAATTTTTGTAGTTCAGAATGGGTGCAGATGGTAATTTTTCTACTTGATAAGATGACTTTTAACTGTATGACAAGAAAAATTGTGCTCTAGCAAAGTTTGTTTGCAGTTATTGGATCATTTCCCCCAATAGTGCAAAAGCAATACTGTACACCTCATTCCCATCAGTTTTCGGATATGGTTGAGTTAATAAGGCAAACAGCCAGAGAGACACAGGAAATTATTTCCTATGGAGCGTAGCCTCATGAAAGATAGGGAATGGTTTATAATTCATCATGTAATCTGCCATCTGCTCCATAAGGGCACAACCCAGAAACCTCTCTGTGTGAATGATCTTTTTATAATGTCAATATTTTTTCAGAGAGAAAGAGATGAAGGATGTTCCCGTATTTGAAGGGGCTGGCACTGATGAAGGCAATACTAAAAATATGCTGCATTATTTGGGTTTGCATTCAAGATTGTATATATGTGTGCATGCAAATCCCAGAAAGTTGATTCGGTTCATCAGGACACAGGATTTAAAACCTTGTGTCCCTATGAACTGAATCAGCTTTCTGGGATTTCCTCACCTGGATTATTGAGCATGCATCAAGACATGCACGAAAATATGACGATAATAGAATTATGTCTCATGTAAGCCCTTTTCTCTCCATCAAGGGCTGATGACTCACCCCCTCTTGAGAGAGGAGGAGAGAAAAAACAAGGGGTGTGAGCCAACCGGAGCATGTGTGTGTGTGTGTGTGTGTGTGTGTGTGTGTGCCCTAGTGAGAAGTGAGATCGACAAGTTTAGTTTCTGCTTGAGGTTTGTGGGAGTAAGTTGTTGTTGGCAATTCCACTCAGGTCTATTTCAGGTCCCACATGCTCTTAATTTTGAGTGTTAAACATGATCACTGGGTTTTTCCTCCAGAGAAAGAGTCATGTTAAAAGGAAGCAGAGGCCGGATTTCAAAAACTGCAGTCTCTTGTCATAGGCCATTCGTATAAAAAGTCTTATCCTATAGGTTCATTTAACAGTGGCCAAGAAACATACCTTTCTGCAGTTTTCTCATCAACAGTGTAATATTGCAAGTGGAAGAAGCGTTGAGACGGTAGGAGACAGCCGAGAGTGCAAAACACAACATTTATGAAGCAGAGCAAACATTTTGACTGCAGAACAGCAATAACTCAAGGCACGGCTCCATTAAGCCACAACCCAATGACATTTGTAAAACATAAGACAAGACAATACAACAGCGTTAAGCCACAACACAACACCATTTAGCTGCAACACAAAGTTCAGACATAAAGGAGATCTTTGCTGTCAGATCTCACCAGTAAAATGGTAAATCACACATTTGGTTAAGGTTAGCTCAGACTTTGGACACAGTGGATAGGGGTCTGTATCCTGATGCTATTTATGTACCCCCAATAGATTCCCCTTATGTTGAAGAAGACATTTTTGAAACTCTCCATTCAGAAATTGCCTATTTCTAGGCCCAAGGAAACAACTTCTTTTCTTTCCCCTCCTTTTTCTCCCTAATTGCACTTGGCCAATTACCCAATATTCCGAGCTGTCCCGGTCACTGCTCCACCCCCTCTGCCGATCCGGGGAGGGCTGCAGACTACCACATGCTTCCTCCGATACATGTGGAGTCGCCAGCCGCTTCTTCTGACCTGACAGTGAGGAGTTTCGCCAGGGGGACATAGCGCGTGGGAGGATCACGCTGTTCCCCCCAGCTCCCCTCCCCCCTGAACAGGCACCCTGACCGACAGAGGAGGCGCTAGTGTAGTGACCAGGACACACCCACATCCGGCTTCCCACCCACAGACATGGCCAATTGTGTCTGTAGGGATGCCTGGCAAGCCGGAGGTAACACGGGAATTTGAACAGGCGATCCTTGTTGGTAGGCAACTGAATAGATCGCTACGCTACCTGGACACCCTAGGGAAACATACTTCTGACTGGAGATCTGAATGGACAGACAGCAATTAAACCTGATGTCATCGACAAACAGGGCAACAGTCATATGTTTGATCAGGCTCCCCTGTTTACCACACCAACCATCAGCCATCAGAACAACCTGGACTCTGAAATAAATCAGCGTGGCGAGGAGAAAGTGCATCTCTGTCGGGCCTTAGCCCTGTACATAGTTAATGGTAGGTAAGTTCAGAGGGGACCCTTTAGGCAGATTCACATAGGCCTCAGCTCTTGGATTTAGTATAGTAGACTATGCAGTCACTGACACGGACCCCTCCACTATCACTGTTAAACAGCAATTCCCCCTTTCAGATCACAACCAAATAAATGTGTTCTTTAAACTCTCAGGTCAAATGAGTGGAACAAAAAAAGGAACCCAGTAAAGTGTGTAAATTAAATAATATTTACAGATAGGCCCCAGACAGTGAAGAGAAAATCAATATGTCCCTACCGGAGATGGTGTAAAAAGGCATTGATGATATACTATACAGGCTCAGTGACTGCCAATTGGCAATCGAAAAAGGAATACACAAAAAAATCAAGGCAACCAAAAGAAAACAGAGCATGTGATCACTGTTTGCAGGCTAGTTTGAGACCGAGATGCACTTCCTCCTACGATGTGAAACATTCAGTGAAATAAGACATTTACTTAAAAGTGGAACTCTGTAATTTCAGATTTCAAAGAGCTTAATGACCTCTCAAAATTAAAAATACTCATAGGAGAAGGAGACAGGGCATATCTTGCTATCCAATATGTACCAACATGCCACAACCTGAGGGAGAGTACAGACACACACACACACACACACACACACACACACACACACACACACACACACACACACACACACACACACACACACACACACATGCATAGGATAAATATATGTGTGTGTGTGTGTACAAAAGTATTAGGATACATGGCCATTACACCTACAGGAGCTTTTATGACATCCCATTCTAAATCCATAGGCCTTAATATGGAGTTGGTCCCCCCCTTTGCAGCTATAACAGCTTCCACTCTTCTGGGAAGGCTTTCCACAAGATTTTGGAGCGTGTCTGTGGGAATTTTTGCCCATTCATCCAGAAGAGCATTTGTGAGGTCAGGCACTGATGTTGGACGAGAAGACCTGGCTCACAATCTCCGTCCTAGTTCATCCCAAAGGTGTTTGATGGGGTTGAGGTCAGGGCTCTGTGCAGGCCAGTCAAGTTCTTCCACACCACTCACCCAACCATGTCTTAATGGACCTTGCTTTGTGCACTGGGGCACAGTCATGCTGGAGCAGAAAAGGGCCCTCCCCAAACTGTTCCCACAAAGTTGGAAGCATAGAATTGTCCAAAATGTCTTGGTATGCTGAAGCATTAAGATTTCCCTTCACTGGAACTAAGGGGCCTAGCCCAAACCCTGAAAAACAACCCCATACCATTACCCCTCCTCCACCAAATTGTACAGTTGGCACAATGCAGTCAGGCAGGTAATGTTCTCCTGGCATCCACCAAACCCAGACTCGTCCATCAGACTGCCAGACAGGGAATCGTGATTTGTCACTCCACAGAACAGGTTTCCACTGCCCCAGAGTCCAGTGGCAGCATGCTTTACACCACTTCATCCAATGCTTGGCATTGTTCTTGGTGATGTAAGGCTTGCATGCAGCTGCTTGGCCACGGAAACCCATTCCACGAAGCTCCCGGCACACAGTTTTTGTGCTGGTGTTAATGCCACAGGAAGTTTGGAACTCTGCAGTTATTGAGTCAACAGAGCGTTGGCAACTTTTACGCATTATGCGCCTCAGCACTCGTTGACCCCACTGTATGACTTTACGTAGTCTGCGTGGCTGAGTTGCTGTTGTTCCTAAACTCTTCCACTTTTCAATAATACCCCTTATAGTTGACCGTGGAATATCTAGCAGGGACGAAATTTCACAAACTGACTTGTTGCAAAGGTGGCATCCTATGACAGTACCACACTTGAATTCACCAAGCTCTTCAGACCGACCCATTCTTTCACAAATGTTTGTAATTGCAGACTTTATGGCTAGCTGCTTGATTTTATACACCTGTGGCAATGGGTCTGAATGAAACACCTGAATTCAATGATTAAGAGCTATGTCCCAATACTTTTGTACATCCATCCACCCATCCATCCATTATCTTAACCACTTAGCCTGCTCTCAGGGTCGCGGGGATGCTGGAGCCTATTCCAGCAGTCACTGGGCAGCAGGTGGGGAGACACCCTAGACAGGCCGCCAGGCCATCACAGGGCCAACACACATACACACACAAATACCTAGGGACAATTTAGTATGGCCAATTCACCTGACTTACATGTCTTTGGACTGTGGGAGGAAACCGGACCCCTGGAGAAAACCCACACAAACATGGGGAGAACATGCAAACTCCACACAGAGGACGACCCGGGACGACCCACCAAGTTTGGACTACCCCGGGGCTTGAACCCAGTACCTTCTTAATATGAGGCGATCATACTAACCACTGCACCACCGTGCCACCCCCTCATGTCGCTGAGCCCTGCTGAACAGGCTGGACGGACCCGAATACCATAACCCCACTGGAGGTGGGGTGTACAGACCGGTAGGTGACAGACCCCACGGCCGGGTTTAGTAAACACCGGGCGGAAGTTCGGCTACTGTTATTGCATACTGCCAAAATATTTGGACAAATTTTACTTTGATGCTTTGGCAGCGTTGTTATTGAAACTGTCATGGCAATAATGCCCTTTGAATTTGAATTTTTTAAGACAACAGTATTAAGCCCTGAATTGCACTGAGACATTAAAGCCCCTATACTGCAGAAAACTGGTTTTGCCTTGTCTTGGCATTGATTGAGCAATATGAAACGATATTTATGTGCAGGGAAATTATGAGGTTGTTGTGACTTACCGTTTTGCATTCATATTGCATTCTTTAGAGAGATTAACATAGCTAAGTGTGACAGGTGACTTGCAACATGACCTCTTGGTATTGCAAGTCTATCCATCCTTGAAGAGGGATCCCTCCTCTGATGTGCTTCCTGAGGTTTATCCCATCGTTTTCCTGACAACATTTATCCTGTGGGGATTTTCCTCATCCAAAGGATAGGGGGTGTCACCTTGAATATAATGTGACTGTAAAACCTTTTGGGACTAAATTGACAAATGTGCCGTTTCTGGTTGTCACTCAGCAAATAAATCTTTGCATGGTCCTCCAAAGTACAAGGGGAGGCAGAAGAATTCCCATGGTGGAAATAATGTTGCGTTTGCATAGGAAAGCACTGGAAAAATTGTTATCGATTAATTGCCACTAAGACAAAATACAACCACTTTTGGCCACAACACAAAAAAATATTCTACAATAGAAGTGAGAGGTGAAAGCTTCATTGCCCCCCCCCCCAACTAGCTTCTGCCATAACCATGTCCTGCCAGTTGCCAGCAGCAAAAGTAGGGACTCCTTTTCATTGGAAAATGGTTGTCAATGGTCTTTCATTCAGACGTGAGAGCTGATTAGACAGCGAGGATGTACTGATGCTAATTTTCACTGCCATTCCAAGAACTAAACTTTGAAATGCCTTAAGTAGTATATTTTTTGTCATTAAAGGTAGAACGAGTATATAGACTCATACAAAAAATAATCCCTCTCAATCATCACTTATGACCCACTAGACGTGTTTGGCGGTGTCTGTATCTGCACAGACTCTGGTCCTCTGCCTGTAATTTCTTAGTTTGCTGTGTAGGGGTCGTTTCTGGGCGGTAACCATTGGTCAGTGGGAAAAGACGTAGCGACCAGGTGCCAGACCGAGATCGTAAGCATGCATCCAAGAGGAAGCTACGACAATGGTGGACACAGTGCCGAAAAGACGCGAATATTTCAAGGGGAAACGTCAAGCGGTCAAAGCTCGTTCCAAAATGAGAGTGAATCTGGGGTTGGTGTTCACCTGCTGGCGAGCGTCAAAGGAGAGGATGGGGATGAAGAACGACGCAGAGTTGGCCTGTACACTGGGATGTGATCTGGAAACTGTAGTCAGGGGGCGTGTCCTTCTGGTGATGTTGAGCCAGGGAGGAGGGGACAACTTTGAATGTTGTGTTTACAAACCAACAAATCCCACTCGTTGGACCTTTTAGAATGATCCAAGAATGATGAATGACGCCTTGTTTTGAATTTTCAATTCAACACATTCAGTCTTGATAGAATATATTACATCGACAGCTTTTTTATTTGCTAAGGTTTGGTTTGTTGGTGGAATCGCTTGCAATTGTTATAGTTAATAACATTTTCAGTTTTTATGAACCTGAAGACAACGGTGTTGACACATTGATGTTCACTGTGAGCAGCGTTCAGATCCAACTCTCACCTCTGTCATGTTGTGGACAAAAGTGTTGAGTTGCGGCTTAATATTTTGGTGTTTAGTCTTAATGCTGTTGTGTTGTGGGTTAATGTTGTGTTGCAACTAAATGCTGTTGTGTTGCATTTTAGTACTGCTATGTTATTGATTTTTCTTAGCTTTACAAGTGTCATTGGTTTATGGCTTAATATCACCATGCTGTAAGATATTACTATGGTGTTGAAAAAAAAATCTGCTTCCTAAATGCTGTTGTGTGATGAAGCACTGCTGGGCCATTATACAGTACGTTTCTTTCCAAATGTTCAGAAAACAATGAAAATAATATCACGATATTTTTAAATGAATGCCTCAATATTGACAATGCGATGATATTTTGAGGATGAATCAATTTATACTTTCACTAGTTACTTAAACACAAGGACATTTTCAAAAATGATCATTAGTAATGTGAATATGATGACCAAGTGAGTAAAGGCACTAATTGTTCATTTCACTCAGCTTAAATTGTTTATTAAGTTCAGAAAATTATTGCACTTGACTGTAACAGAGCCTTTAAGACCAGAGAAAGACAACATTTAAGCTATATCACGATATTACGATAACCTAAATCTCAAACAATATCTAGTCTCATATTACAATATTGATATTATATCGATATATTGCTCAGCTCGAAATGAAAAAAGCTTAGTCGAAGTGTAGCTTAAGTGTAAGATAGACATCCATCACATCTTGACTCACAATGTGGCTTAAATGAGCTTAAATGAGCATACATAGATCAGACAAAACATTAAACCACTGACAGGTAAGTGAATAACATTGATTACCTCATTACAATGGCGCCTGTCAAGGGGTGAGATATATTAGGCAGCAAGTGAACAGTCAGTTCTTGAAGTTGATGTGTTGGAAGCAGGAAAAATGGGTGGGTATAAGGATCTGAGGATCCTTATACCCAATTTGGTCTTTGACAATGACCAAATTGTGATGACTAGATAACTGGGTCAAAGCGTCTCCAAAACAGCAGGTCTTGTGGAGTGTTCCCAGTGTGCACTGATCAGTACCTACCAAAAGTGGTCCAAGGAAGGACAAACGGTGAACTGGCGACAGGGTCATGAGCCCCCAAGGCTCGTTGATGTGCATGGGGAGCGAAGGCTAGCCCGTCTGGTCTGATCCCACAGAAGAGCTACTGTAGCTCAAATTGCTGAAAAGGTTAATGCTGCCTACGATAAGACAGGTGTCAGAACATACAGTACATCACAGCTTACTGTGAATGGGGCTACGTAGCCACAGACCAGTCAGAGTGCCCATGATAACCCGTCCACTGCCGAAAGCATCTACAATGGGCATGCGAGCGTCAGAACTGGACCATGGAACAATGGAAGAGGGTGGCCTGGTCTGATAAATCACATTTTCTTTTACATCATGTGGACTGCCGGGTGCGTGTGTCATTTACCTGGGGAAGAGATGGCACCAGGATACACCATGGGATGAAGGTAAGCCGGCGGAGGCAGTGTGATGTTCTCCTGGGAAACCTCAAGTGTTGGCGTTCATGTGGATTTTACCTTGACACGTACCACCTACCTAAACATTGTTGCAGACCACGTACACCCCTTCATGGCAACTGTATTCCCTGATGGCAGTGGCCTCAGGTGGTTTTAATGTTTTTGTTGATCGGTGTATATCTTTATGGTGCTGGTCTGCAGTAGCAGTGCCAGTAGTAATCTTCTATGTGAGTCAGGGAGGAAACAAAGAAGAAGAGAAGGGTGAGAAAACCCACAACATCCTCACTGCAATTTCCCCTCTTTCACAAATTAGTTTATCTGCTTTCTAGCTATTTCTCTCTGTCTTGTCTAGCTCTCTATTAATCTTCCTTCTCTGATTAGCTTTCTTTTACACATGCATCTCACTCTTTATGTTCCCCTTTTCCTTCCCATTCACAGACTGAAAGAAGTGCTGACATTCTTACTGTATGGGTAGATGAAGGCACATGAAAGGGCCAGTGGAGGTTACTTCTAATGAACTCAGTTTTTCACTTTAGATGGAGCAGAATGTGGGCTGACTGATGGGAAATACTCTGCCTTTAGAGGATGAACATTGATCTCGGTTGACAGAGTAAGAGTACAATAGGTCGCCTCTGCAGGGATGTAATGCTTGACAGCTTGAAAAAAAACTCATATCACAGTATGCCACAGAGTGACCCAGGGAATTTCAGCATATTATGTGTGTAGACAAAGGGGGGGGGGGCGGCAGGTGGGCTGTTCAACCTACTCCAAAAAACATCCATTATCCAAACCGCTTATCCTGCTCAGGGTTGCGGGGATGCTGGAGCCTATCTCAGCAGTCAATGGGTGGCAGGTGGAGAGACACCCTGGACAGGCCGCCAGTCCGTCAAAAAGGTCCAAAAAATCTTAGCGTGGCAGTAGACGATTTTTTTTGTTTTGTTGCTTTAACTTAAGTAAATGTTGATTGCACGGTGTAATGGCTATAGAATGATGACACCATCGACGTTTAGATTGGTTCCTTATAAGCCTTGCTTTGTAATTTGTGATATTGTGCTATACAAATAAGATTGACTTGACTTGACTATGAAATTTTGTCTGCCACCGGGTACAATCTTGCAGTAAGTGAAGGCTTAACTTGCAGTACAAATGAAGTGCGTCAACCATTGTGCAACCAGAAGAAGATAGAGCTTTTGTTTTCCCCAGTAGCTATTGGTAGCTATCCCCAGAAGTGGAAACGGCGGACGGTGAAACAACCGAAGTGACAGTGGAAACGCTACCCGGGAAGAGAACAGGAACCCCGTTGACGGAAGAGGCAAAGAAGGTGAAGAGGGAGTGATAGAAATAGAGGTAAAACAAGAGTGAACCTCGGACGGGCAGTCATTTGATGGAGTGAGCTCCAGTGTTGTACTGAACTCTGTTTCCCTGTCGAGATCTGTTTCCACCTAGCCAGACGAAAGCGTTCACATGGAAACAGTTTAGCTATCAGTTATGATTAGGTTAAGGTAAGTGTCAGGTTAAGCTTAGGGTTAGGTTAAGGTTAGGTTGGGGTTAGGTTAAGGTTAATCAATTGTCCGGTGTTGTGTCTATAGGGCAGTAGCCTCGGTGGGCCACTGGAGGTCAATATTGCACTGTCTAGTCCAGCACCGGTCTATTCCCCTGAGAGTTGAGCAATTGTTGCTGTTTGTCCCTTACAGGACACTGTATGCTGATATGTGTTCCATGTGTGATGCCATCTTTCTTTCATTTTTTGACTACCTCGTAACTATGGTACATGGTGGCCCGTGGCATCCCAAAAATATTTAAATTAAAAACACCCACCTGTTCAGCTAGTTTGTTAATTTAGATGTTGAACTACATTTTGGTGTGATTTTTGAGAAGTGGGCGCTTGTGACTTCTATGTTAATATTTGCCATAATGTTTGCTAGCTTGCAGTGTACCAGTGTAGTGCCTACTCAGTGGAAATGGTGAAGAGTTAGCTTTTTAACTGTCTGTTATCTATCTCATGTTATTTTATTTATTTTTACACTACATCATATGTTATGGATGTCTTATTTAATTTAAACATGCAGTGATTTGTTGTTTTCAGTGTTAGATTCTTATTTTGCACCATGTACTTTTGCAATGGAACATGAAAACATATTTCAAGAGGAGGGAGGAGCACAGGGTGACATATAAGAGCGGAGAAAAGTGCACACAGGTGGACTATATCTTATAGTCCATGGGCCAGAGCCCAAAATTTCCTATTTCGGTACACTCAAGGTGGCAAAACTTACTTATAATTTTTGAAAGGATCCATGTCTGTAGATGATATTTTGGTATGATAACCATTCTTGAGTGGCAGCTGTATCACAGTTATCAGCTCATGAAGTTAACCACCCCCTAAAGTAAATTGCATTTTAGACGCTGGTGCATATCCTGGTTTAGCCTCATGGTCAGGACATTTTTCAATGTTCTATAATATTGTCTTTGGTATCATTTTAAAGGGGACCTTCTTAGCTTTCATTCAAGCCCTGTTGTGGATATTTCTCACAAATATAGAGGTCACTTGAGCTCTTCAACCCGTCAATAACACACATCTTTCTGCAATGTTCGCCTAAACTATATACTTTCTTTTAGCCCTGTGGCATCTAGGAATATCAGGGACACAAAACACAAAAACTGGAATACTCACAGGACTGTAAAGATTCAGGAAATGTATAATATACCCATACTATTTCATTGTGTGAGGTGATTGTGAACCTTAAATTAGAAGGGCATTATTACTAAGAAACTAACTAGACCAAAGCCAGTTAGTCCATGGGTCAGACCAGATATCGATATCACCCAAGGTGACACAACTTCACTGGTGCCATTTTATTTGGTACACTAACAGAAGTAAAATAATACATGATAACCTTTCCAAATGAGCAGCTATTTCATTTTTCTTTCAGGAAACCTGTTTCTGTGCCTCTCACGATTGTGTATTTGCCCAGATTTTTACAAATATAGCATTTCAACACCCCTGGTACTGATTAGCCTAGCTTAAACTCTGGGACAGTTCTTAGTTGGCCAACAACCAAGGATAACCAGTACTGTGTACTTCCATTCATTGTGCTAAGCTAGGCTAACGTGCAGCCAGATAGCTTTCTACTAAACACATATAGAGGAAACTGGTATCTATCTTCTTGTCTCACTCTGGAGAAGATTGTAAGCTAATTTCCCATAATGTTAGCATGTTCTTTTAATGTATATGTTAATATGATTAGTTAAAGTGGCTACGAGGAACTTTCATCTTGTGTTGATTTTAGCGGCCTCATGTGGACAAAATACAGCTGTTGCATAGCAACTAGGTAATGTATCTATTTGTGGCTATGTAAGATAAATAACGGTAATATGACGCTGGTGAAGCAAAGTAAACTTTGTTTTAGTAGTGTTCATACACCTAAGTTACATGTATTTGTTTGTATGTGGCAGGTGAAAACTGACTGAATATGGCCACTGGTGAACAAGCAAGTTTTTACCCAATACCAAAGCGCCCACGGGTGGAGTGCATTATCCACTGTTCTGATGATACAGATAAGCTGGTTTCACTACAAAGTGTCGACTCATGGAGAACTCTGCTCAGGGCAGCTCAGATACGAAATCATGCACCAGTTTTGAAACTGGCAAAAGACATTCCTGAGGGACAGATTCCAGCAATCTACTACCACAGAAAGTGTCGCAGTATCTTCACTATGAAGCAAATTCTTGATGGCCTCCTTGCAAAAGAAAAGAAAAGTTGTGTCTCTGCTGAAGAGAAACAATCTAAGAGAGTAGCTCGACATGCTCCAAGTACATCTAGGACTTATGATGCAGAGTGCATATTTTGTCAGAAAAACAGCAAATATTCCAAGAGACAGAATACGAGAGAAGTACTGGTGCAGTGTCGAGAACTGCGAGCTGATGCAAAGATCAGGAGTGCAGCCACAAAGAAAAGGGACAGCAGAATCCTTGCCATTGTGAGTAGAGACCTTGTAGCAGCTGAAGGGCACTACCACAGGTCATGCTATAGACTTTACACCAAAGAAGAGGTTTCCAAAGGAGAGGTTGCCAGCAATGAAGATGATGATGCTGCAGCCCAGTATGAAGCTGCTGTGAATAAGGCATACAATGAGCTGTTCCTCTTCATCAGGATGGAGCTTTTTGGCAATCCTCAAGTGATGACAATGACTGATCTCTCTTCTAGACTGGTAGCTTCAATGAACTCCCAAGGCATTGCCCAAGTCAAGGAATCAACCAAGAAGCACATAAGGCGAAACCTGGAGAGTGAGTTTGCTGGAGCCTTGCAGATATTCCCTGATGAGAAAGGAAAATTCCTCCTCTATCCCGATAACTTGTCCATGAGGGAACTTGCCAAAGAAAATCAGTCTCTCAAAAGGGAGCTGCAGACCCTGAAAAGTGTCAGTGCACAAGATGTTATAGCCAAAGCAGCCATCAAATTGAGAGCAGACATTAAAAGTCAAGATGTTCCTCAAACTTGGCTGCCTGAAGTCAAACCAGAAGCAGAATGTCCTACCATTCCAGAGTCGCTCATTATCTTCCTGTACTCTCTACTCACAGGCTCAAATGATCCTGATCATGCATCCCAGAGAGTGCAGTGCCTTCTGCAGTCATTTGGCCATGACATAGTATATGCAGTGACATGTGGAAATACCAAGCCTTCCAAGCACATTGTTCTGCCATTCAGTGTCAAATCGTTGACAGGAAATGTAGAGTTGATAAACATCCTCAACCGACTTGGTCACAGTGTGTCCTATTCACAGATGGAAGAGATCAACACTGCCCTGTGTCTCCAGAAACTCTCATCATCAGGGAGTGGCATTGCCCTTCCAGCTAACATCCATCCTGGCATATTCACAACTTTAGCCTGGGACAATATCGACCGTCTTGAAGAAACTGTCAGTGGTGAGGGAACATCTCACAGAGTCAATGGGATTGCTGTGCAAGCAAAGCCAGTCAACCCACTTCCTGTCCAACCCATGCCCACTGTTCCCAAAACAAAGAAGAGAAGCATTGATGGACCCCCACCAATGTTACCAACTTACAATGCTGGACAACGGGTAGGGCCACCACAAAGCAAAAAGTCAGATGCCGATACTGCAGCCAATACTAAGCTTGCCAGAGAGAAAAACCTTCTTTGGGTCCTAGCACGCATGTCACAACAAGAAGAACAGTCAGTCAGCAACTGGACAGGCTTCAACATCCTTACTCGAGGAGAGATGACGGTCATCCCCGACAATATAGGCTATCTGCCTACCATCAATGCTCCAGCGACACAAATGTCTACTGTCAACGAGGTGCTTAACCAGTCACTGAGCATCATGCAGTGCTTAGGCCTGAGGAAGATTGTCTGTGTCTTTGACCAAGCCCTGTATGCGAAGGCTGTCGAGATCACATGGAAACACCATGACAAGTTCCATGATATCATCGTTAGGCTTGGGGTATTCCACACCATCTGCACACTGCTGGCAATAATAGGAAAGCATTTCCAAGATGCTGGACTCAAAGACCTCTGCATTGAGTCTGGCATGATTGCAGAAGGCTCAATTGCTGGTGTTATGGATGGCCGCAAGTACAACAGGGCAGTGCGACTACACAAGCTCCTGTATGAGGCTCTCATGCGACTGACCTTGAATGGTTTCCTGTCCTGATTGGAAGAAACTCACAGGAATGACATGGTTCACCTGAATGAGACACTGAAGACCATTGACAGCCTTGGGAAAGAAGCCTCACAACATGCTTTGAAGGAGGTCCTCGAGAACAGCTCTTGTACACGCATCATGGATCTATTTGAAGTCTACCGTGAGTTATGTAGAAGGCGCAATCTGAAAGGGATTGGAGATTGTAAGGTGGTGACAGGACAACATAGGTAGGCTGCATCGGATAGTGGTCTGTAGGATTACTTTGGAGACCAAGAAGAGGAAGAGAGTGAAGGCAGAGCCAAGGATCTAATGAAGGAAATTGAAAAAGGAAAACTGTTGTGGGGAGTTCAGGGAGGAGTTAAAACAGGCACTGGATGGTAGTGAAGAGTTGCCAGATGGCTGGGCAACCACTGCAGAAATAGTGAGGGAGACAGCTAGGAAGGTACTTGGTGTGTCATCAGGACAGAGGAAGGAAGACAAGGACAATTGGTGGTGGAATGTGAAAGTACAGCAAAGTATACAGAGGAAGAGGTTGGCAAAGAAGTGAGACAGTCAGGGAGATGAAGAAAGTAGACAAGAGTACAAGGAGATGCAGTGTAAAGTGAAGAGAGAGGTGGCAAAGGAAAAGGTGTATGGTGAGTTGTATCAGAGGTTAGACACTAAGGAAGGAGAAAAGGACTTGTACCGATGGGCTAGACCAGGGGTGGCTAACCATGTGCCACGGAGAGCCATGTGTATGCAGGTTTTCATTCCAGCCAGACTCCACACCAGGTGATTTCACTGATTAGCAACCTTCAACCAAAGAAGAAGAAGTATCAGTGAAATCACCTGGTGTGGAGTGGGGTTGGAATGAAAACCTGCATACACATGGCTCTCCGCGGCACATGGTTAGCCACCGCTGGGCTAGACAGAGGGACCAAGCTGGGAAGGATGTGCAGCAGGTTAGGGCAATCAAGGATAGAGATGGAAATGTGCTGACAAGTGAGGAGAGTGTGTTGAGAAGGTGGAAGGAGTACTTTGAGGGGCTGATGAATGAAGAAAATGAGAGAGAGAGAGAACGTTGGATGATGTAGGGATAGTGAATCAGGAAGTGCGGTGGATTAGCAAGGAGGAAGTGAGGGCAGCTATGAAGAAGATGAAGAGCAAGAGGCAGTTGGTCCAGGTGACATACCTGTGGGGGTATGGAGATCTTTAGGAGAGATGGCAGTGGAGTTTTTAACTAAATTGTTTAACACAATCTTGGAAAGTGAGAGGATACCTGAGGAGTGAAGAAGATGTATATACTGGTACAGACTTTCAAGAATAAGGGCGATGTGCAGAACTGTAGCAACTACAAAGTTGATCAGCCACAGCATGAAGACATGGGAAAGAGTAATAGAAGCTAGGCTAAGAGGAGAGGCGATGATTACCAAGCAGCAGTATGGTTTCCTGCCATGAAAGATCACTACAGATGCTATGTTTGCTTTGAGAATGTTGATTGAGAAGTACAGAGAAGGCCAGAAGGAGTTATATTGTGTCTTTGTGGATTTAGAGAAAGCATATGACAGAATGCCGAGAGAGGAGGTGTGGTATTGTATGAGGAAGTCGGGAGTTGCAGAGAAGTATGTAGAAGTTGTGCAGGATATGTAGGAGGAAAGTGTGACAGTGGTGAGCTGTGCAGTTGGAATGACAACTGGATTCAAGGTGGCGGTGGGATTACATCAAGGATTAGCTCTGAGCCCTTTCTTGATTGCATGGTGAGGGAAAGGTTGACGGATGAGATCAGGCAGGAGTCTCTGTGGACTATGATGTTTGCAGATGACATTGTGATCTGTAGCGCGAGTAGGGTGCAGGTTGAGGAGAGCCTGGAGAGGTGGAGGTATGCACTGAGGAGAGGAGGAATGAAAGTCAGTGGGAGCAAGGCAGAATACATATGCGTGAATGAGAGGGAGGACGGGAATGGTGAGGATGCAAGGAGTAGAGGTGACGAAAGCATATGAGTTTACTTGGGGTCAACTGTCCAAAGTAACACGGAATGCAGAAGAGAGGTGAAGCAGAGAGTGCAGGCAGGGTGGAGTGGTTGGAGAGGAGTGTCAGGAGTGATTTGCGACAGAAGGGTACCAGCAAGAGTTTAAGGGAAGGTTTAAAAGATGGTTGTAAGACCAGCTATCTTCTATGGTTTGGAGACAGTGGCACTGACGAAAAGACAGGAGGCGGAGCTGGAGGTGGCAGAGTTGAAGATGGTAAGATTTTCATTGGGAGCGACGAAGAAGGACAGGATTAGGAATGAGTATATTAGAGGGATAACTCAGGTTGGATGGTTTGGAGACAAGGCAAGAAAGGCAAGATTGAGATGGCTTGGACATACAGTGCATCCGGAAAGTATTCACACCCCTTCACTTTCCCCACATTTGTTATGTTACAGCCTTATTCCAAAATGGATTAAATTCCTTTTTTTTCTCATCAATCTACATACAATACCCCATAATGTCAAAGCAAAAAAAGGTTTTGTAGAAATTTTTGCAAATTTATTAAAAATAAAAAACTGAAATATTGCATGTACATAAGTATTCACACCCTTTACTCAGTACTTGGTTGAGGCACCCTTGGCAGCGATTACAGCCTCAAGTCTTCTTGGGTATGAAGCTACAAGCTTGGCACACCTATATTTGGGTTATTTCTCCCATTCTTCTCTGCAGATCCTCTCGAGCTCTGTAAGGTTAGATGGGGAGCGTCGCTGCACAGCTATTTTCTGGTCTTTCCAGAGATGTTCAATGGGGTTCAAGTCTGGGCTCTGGCTGGGCCACTCAAGGACATTCACAGACTTGTCCCGAAGCCACTCCTTCATTGTCTTGGCTGTGTGCTTAGGGTCATTGTCGTGTTGAAAGGTAAACCTTCGCCCCAGTCTGAGGTCCTGAGCGCTCTGGAGCAGGTTTTCATCAAGGATCTCTCTGTACTTTGCTCCATTAATCTTTCCCTCGATCCTGACTAGTCTCCCAGTTCCTGCCGCTGAAAAACATCCCCACAGCATGATACTGCCACCACCATGCTTCACTGTAGGGATGATATTAGCAAGGTGATGAGAGGTGCCTGGTTTCCTCCAGACGTGACGTTTGGCATTCAGGCCAAAGAGTTCAATCTTGGTTTCATCAGACCAGAGAATCTTGTTTCTCATGGTCTGAGAGTCCTTTAGGTGCTTTCTGGCAAACTCCAAGCAGGCTGTAATGTGCCTTTTACTGAGCAGAGGCTTCCGTCTGGCCATTCTACCATAAAGGCCTGATTGGTGGAGTGCTGCAGAGATGGTTGTCCGTCTGGAAGGTTCTCCCATCTCCACAGAGGAACGCTGGAGCTCTGTCAGAGTGACCATCAGGTTCTTGGTCACCTCCCTGACCGAGGCCCTTCTCCCCTGATTGCTCAGTTTGGCTGGGCGGCCAGCTCTAGGAAGAGTCCTGGTGGATCCAAACTTCTTCCATTTACGAATGATGGAGACCACTATGCTCTTCGGGACCTTCAAAGCTGTAGAAATTGTTTTGTATCCTTCCCCAGATCTGTGCCTCGATACAATCCTGTCTCGGAGGTCCACAGACAATTCCTTTGACTTCAAGGCTTGGTTTCTGCTCTGACATGCACTGTCAACAGTGGGACCTTATATAGACAGGTGTGTGCCTTTCCAAATCATGTCCAATCAATTGAATTTACTACAGGTGGACTCCAATCAAGATGTAGAAACATCTCAAGGATGATCAGTGAAAACAGAATGAACCTGAGCTCAATTTTGAGTGTCATAGCGAAGGGTGTGAATACTTATGTACATGCAATATTTCAGTTTTTTATTTTTAATAAATTTGCAAAAATTCCTACAAAACCTTTTTGACTTTGTCATTATGGGGAATTGTGTGTAGATTGATGAGGGAAAAAAAGGAATTTAATCAATTTTGGAATAAGGCTGTAACATAACAAAATGTGGGCAAAGTGAAGGGGTGTGAATACTTTCCGGATGCACTGTATGTGGAGGAGAGATGCTGGGTATATTGGGAGAAGGATGCTGAATATGGAGCTGCCAGGCAAGAGCAAAAGAGGAAGGCCAAAGAGGAGGTTTATGGATGTGGTGAGAGAGAACATGCAGGTGGCTGGTGTGACAGAGGAAGATGCAGAGGACTGGAAGAGATGGAAACAGATGATCCGCTGTGGCGACCCCTAATGGGAGCAGCCAAAAGTAGTAGTAGACTTTTGCAATGGAACATGTTTTCTAAACTTTGAGTTTGTTTGACTACCTCGTAAGCTTATGGACCAGCAGCTGTTGTGAGCGAATAAAGTGCCACCCGGTCTCAACCACAATTCAGAACCCCTGTGTCCGACGCTTTCTTCTCTCCACACAACACCCTACTACACACCGCAGAATCCCAAAATAACATAATAATAACATAACTATCTATACTGATAACAGCTAGCATGCAGAGCTAAAGACTAATAATGAAGAGTTTAATAGGCTAATAATTAGCAGTTAGTGAACACCGAATAAGCATTCAAACTGCACAGTATATGAATGATAGTCACTGTAACCGTCACTAATCAATTAACATTCATTGTACAAGGATATAAAAACAGAAGACGAGTGACTGTAATACACATAAAGAGTAGCTAGCAGAATGCAGCAAAACAACTCTAACAGGCTATTATAAGCTAGTGGCTAGCTCCGAATCATGTCACGTAAACGGACGGAAATAACAACTACCGCTGCAGAATACGATCATGGCTAAATATAAACTCTAACGGTGTGTAAGAGAAACATGAAAGAATATTTAACTTGCATTACATGGACACGCACATTAAACGAGATGTCCATCAGACGTCACCGTGATCCGAGGTGAGTGAGGTCTTGCTGTCATCTGCATGTCTCACTCACTGTTGTGTTAGTGGACACAGTTCACATAAACAGAGCATCAGGCAAGGAGATATGGGGATAAACACAGAGGAATAGTCGTTTTTATAGGCGCAAACAATAAAAACACTTAGAAACGCCAGGGGCAAAAAGTTGTCTACAGCCGCTTTAAGTGCATTAAATGAAACTAACCAGCAGTTGTCTTAGGAATACAATAGGCTCATAGTCACTACCATGTGCTGTTTTGAAGCCTAAAATATCCATGACATAGGTCAAGCACCGGCTTGCATAAGATATCCTGGGAAGAATAAAAGTCCTTTTTTGTGGGAAAAAAGGTCTACCCCTGTTAGCAGCCTGACTACAGCCCAACCTGCATATGTTGTCAAGATTTGATGTTTTTGTGTTTCAATATTTGTGTAACTGTGTTTGTGTGTGTGTGAGGTTGTGGAAGTGATGGGAAGTTGCCAGGTGACATGTAAAAAGGCAAGCAACTAAAGTGCGGCCTTATTTAGTTGGCGATAAACCCAAAGTGGACGCTCAAAAATTACATGATTGAGCGGAACCAATTTTCCCACCACACTAAACAAAGGTCTCGTATTTTAAAAGAGCCCACTGCTGTCCTGGAGATGCTTACTCTGTTGTTGGGCCAAATGGTGAATCATTAAAATTTCCATATGCATTTCAAACTTTTTCTTTGTCTATCCTTCATGTTAAAGCAAACATCTAGCCTAATGCAGATTTGACATAAGATTTCTATGATTGGGCATCCAGGTGGCATAGCGGTCTATTCCGTTGCCTACCAACACGGGGATCGCCGGTTTGAATCCCCGCGTTACCTCTGGCTTGGTTGGGTGTCCCTACAGACACAATTGGCCATATCTGTGGGGGAAGCCGGATGTGGGTATGTGTCCTGGTCACTGCACTAGCACCTCCCTTGGTCAGTTGGGACGTCTGTTCAGGGGGAAGAGGGAACTGGGGGGAATAACGTGATCCTCCCATGCGCTACGGTCCCCCTGGCGAACCTCCTCACTGTCAGGTGAAAAGAAGCAGCTGGTGACTCCACATGTATCGCAGGAGGCATGTGGTAGTCTGCAGCCCTCTCCAGATCAGCAGAGGGGAGTGGAGCAGCCACCGGGACAGCTCGGAAGAGTGGGGTAATTGGCCGGATCCAATTGGGGAGAAAAAGGGAGGGGGAAGTGATTTCTATGATCTTAGACATAGCTTTGTATGAGTATGCATTAATAAATTTGAAAACGTGAAAAAAAAAACATTAAAAAAAACAAAGACATAAGTTGTAGATAACTAAGCAAACTTTGGGTTATACGTTTGTCTCTGCCCATGTTTAGATAATAAGCCAGGCTGAAGGCCAGCAGAAAAACCTGGTGAACTCTATCGAATCCCTGCCTCCGCGAGGTGGACCTATCTCCTCTCTGGATGAGGTAAGAGACCAGACTGAGACCATCATGGCCTGACAACATTATCATTAAGAGTGTAACGATCCCTCATTGACAGTTTTACAAGTTTGACCATTGTAGTTGTCCAGCCTTATTGGCTGCACATACCTGCTCCATAGCCGCTCCTGTATGTTACTCATTCTCTGCTATCCAATCTTGAGAACTTCAGGTATATGATCAAGACGACTTAGTTAAGACCAGCATTTTTTGATGAAATTTGTAAGGTCAAAAAAAGGGCAGTGAAAGCATCACTTAACTAAAACCTAATCAAGTTTTCTATAACAGATTGTTGAAACAGGTTACTCATTAGAAACAGTCATTTAAAATAGCCTCAAACGTATTCTTTTGGATCCAGCACCAATTCGGGTTTCCAAAGGGTTCTGCTTGTTGAAATCTTCTCTCATTTTTATAAAGCTGATGAAGGAAACAAAATCATGATCATGCATTAGAAACACAGAGCTGATGGGCATCCAAGTAGTGTAGTGGTCTATTCTGTTGCCTACCAACATGGGGATCGCCAGTTCAAATCCCTGTGTTACCTCCGGCTTGGTTGGGCGTCCCTACAGACACAATTGGCTGTGTCTGTGGGTGGGAAGCCCGATGTGGGTATGTGTCCTGGTTTCTGCACTAGCGCCTCCTCTGGTCGGTCAGGGCGCCTGTTCGGAGGGGAGGGGGAACTGGGGGGAATAGCGTGATCCTCTCACTTGCTACATCCCCTTGACGAAACTCCTCACTGCCAGGTGAAAAGAAGCAGCTGGCGACTCCACATGTATTGGAGGAAGCATGTGGTAGTCTGCAGCCCTCCCCGGATTGGCAGAGGGGGTGGAGCAGCAATTGGGACGGCTCCACAGCTTGGAAGAGTGAGGTAATTGGCCAGATACAATTTGGGAGAAAAAGGGGGAAAAGTCCAAAAAATGTTTTAAAAACAAAAATGTCATTCCACTTGCTCATAACATTTGAAGACAATGTGAAATTGACATTTACCTTATTATCTCATTTCTCCAGTCAAACGATACACCTTTTCAACAACTTATGTCAAAACTAATCACAAAAATATGTTTTTTAACTAATTTTACATCAAAACCTGATCACCATAATTTCCTATAAAACAGCCAGGTTTTTGTGATTGCATCACCAAGTCCGTGCAAGCGACATTTCAACCAATAATGTTATAAAAAGTTTTGCATGATCCAGTCAGATCCTGATGGATCAAATCACATCCGTCCTGGTGCTTTGCTCCACCCTAATATCCTATTTTGCTTGGAAATACATCACGGAAGCGAGATTTGCTCTGAATGCCATTTCACATTGTCTTCAAAATATAGGAATTCATTTGTTTTTAAAATCAAATGTGTCATTTTTGTAAGCCTTGCTCGTAGTGGGATAACGATTTAATAAAATAATGTGAAAAACATGTTTTAGAACAGTTTACGCTTGCTTCAAACATGTTTTTTTTTAAAACATTTTAGGTTTTTCTCCCTTTCTTTTTGCTCTTCTTTGTTTCCTATCTTTGCTTTTTTTCCTTTTCTTCTTTTTCTTCCTCTTCTGGTTCTGATTCTTCTCCTCTCTCCTTCCCCTTCTTTTTGTTTCTCTTTGTCATAACTTTCACTCACTGGTCCAGGACCTGTTGCTTTTAAAGGCCACCTCCGCTGCCACTCTGAGCTGTCTTGGCGAGTGCCTCAATATGCTCCAGCACAACGTCAGCCAGGCCCTCGCCATGCAGCACCATGGCACACACAGCCAGACCCACATCGCCAGCCCCAGCCACAACAGCGCCTCTTTGAGCCAAGCGGTGCCGACCGAGAGCGTCAAATCCTCAGGTCAGCTCCGCAGTTCGAGTGTGAACCAAAGGGAGCCGGGCAGCATTGGGTCCTGTAGCCAAAGACCAACTGGCTTCAGCCAGAGTCAGAGTCCCAAACACAGTCACAGCGGAAGGAGAGGAAGTGGCCAACATCACCACGTACAGGGTCAGGGTCAAGCACACGGTGGTGAGTTGAATGGCGTATTTTCCGATAAGTGAGTGGATGAAGTCGCAGATGAACATTAGTTTTCTTTTCCTTTGCTTTCTCTCCATTCTTTCTGTCCATTCTTCTTTATTCTCAATTTCTTGGTCTTCTCACCCCCCCCCCACACACACACATTTATTAAGACTCAATAGAAATTACAGGTCATTCTCATTCACTTAACCCAGTGTCCCATTTCTTCTAAATTAACAGGATGTTTTTTCCAGCTAATTTCCCTCACCTTCTTGATTCAGGGAAAGGGATGGAGAAATTAATTGCCACTTGTCCTCCCTCTGCCCTGTACATAAGCCAGACATTTCTTTGCAGAAAATTGCACATTGTGCTGGCTATCATATAAGATTCAAAGTACATCGCTGAATCACAAAATACAAACACACACGAATAAATCATTTTTTTTATACTTGAGATTATATGATTAATAGAAGATAGTGACAATAAAGATGGTTCCAGGCTAAGAAAAGTTCTTTATCAGATGATTACGGTTCACAGATGAAGATATCTGTTTCAGAGTTCGAGTACATTTACAGGCTTTGCAAATGTGCCCACTTGGCTAACCATGATAAGATTTACAGCCCAGATTTTCAACTCTAGACGGGTCAATTAATCATGTTTAACAGTGGAAGCATATATGGACAGAGATGGGCCCAGGCCGGCGAATGCATTATTAGCTAAACATATTATCTGTGACATTTAAGGATGGAAACAACATCTGCACTAAAATGGATTCGGAAATATGTGTATATGTGAATTCAGATCAGACTGCGCCAAGCAGGGCAGATTCACAGAGCAGTCCAGAACGCAGGATAACAGAAATAATGTAGATGATAGACCAGAGCACTACTTGGACACCACGCAGGACACCAAGCTGAGGCTGGGGCACCTGTTGTAGGACATATTTGCAGGCAATTTTGCTGTTGGCATCAATGAGCACTTATTGCACTCCTTGGTACATCAACTGGAGGCTGAGTTTATGAATTGAAATCAACTGCTTTGCATAACTAGTCATGATGAGGGTGGGAGGTATTACCTTAGATGGTGTTAAGCTCGATTGTATAGCTAAACCAAGGCTAAGCCTTACAACGGACTTGGCCTTTTTCACCTGTTTGCTGAGCTTGCTGGCATCCCCCACCTCAATGTTGCCTCCGCAGCACACAACAGCAAACAGCCATGGAACTGATGGTGGTGCTGTTGTGTTTTGTCTCCTTTTCAGATAGTCCCACCAGGCGGTCCAGGTCTCCCTCTGACAAGGTGAAAAACGGTGGAGTCTCTCCTTTCTCTTCCTCTCTCCCTCCCACCCAAAGACACAAGGACTTGGACCTGAGCGCAGAGGTAGTTTGAGTTACACAACCCTGTTAAATTATTTCATAATTTGCTTTCTTTCATATTATTTACTCCTTGCACTTAATTCATAATGATAATTGGTGTTGGTGAGATTCATGCCAGAGCTGTCAAAGCAAGGGTACGATGGACTTCATAATTCATACCCTGTCCATTGGTGATTCATTAAGACTTTAGGTTGAATTTCAGATTGCCAAAAATAGAGTTAAAAATAGTGTATATTAAATGACATCCTTATGGTCTTTTATTCCTGAAGTTTGATACGCGCCATATTTTTTCATGACTTGGGTGGTTTCTTGCAACTGAATTCAAGATCACAGTCATGAGGCTTGTGGTTGTTTGAGTCACTCACTTTTCATTTGGCTCAAACGGTTCCCTTTACACTTGCCCACTTCCCTCTGATTAAACGTGTATCTTGCTATTTTCAATGGTCATGTTATCAGTGGGTGACTGAAGACAATGGATGAAGACCCATGTGGAGTTTTATATCAACTACATGACTACAACTTGTTCAGGGGGTTGGTGTTTGTCTTAAAGCACAGAGAGAGGAAGTGGTGGTGATCTGTTGAATTACCCCGCAGGGAAGCTTTGAACACTGCTGGGTGGAGCCATACGGCCATGCCAGTGTGTGTGTGTGTGTGTGGGGGGGGGGGGGGGGGGTTGGTTAGTTGGGAGGGATCGAGAGAGAGAGAGAGAGACAAAGTCTTTAGGCAATTGTGGTTTTGAGTGTTTTTCTAAAAGTGTTGGTTGAATCATTTTCTATGGTTCAATAGTTTGAATATAAAGTTTTCCAAAAGGATTTGAGTGACCCACTTGTTTCTTCTCGCAGTCATCCCTTGGGTATTGATCCAGATTTTGATAAACAATGTGGACTGGAAGAGAGGATAAGCATAATAAACGGAGTGTGAAGGAGAGATGGAACACACAAAAACGGCAAGAAAGTGTGCTTTGCCTGTCAAATGGGCAACATAGGATGGCTGGAAGTCTCCTAATTAGCTCTGTTGTAGAATGAGTGCTCATCCAGGACCACACTGAGTCACACACCAATCTGTGTGGGTGTGTGTTCTTGTACTTCCATCTTTGTGAGGACCAATTTGAGTTTTTAACCATCAGAGTGAGGACATCTTTGCAAAGTCTGGACATTTAGGCCAGTCCTCATCTCTTTAATGGTCGATTTTACAGTTAGGACCTGGGTTTAGGGTTAAGGTTAGAATCAGGATAAGGGTTATGGTCAGGCATGTAGTTATGATGGTTGAGGTTAGGCTTAAGGGCTAGGGAATGAATATATAGTCAATGAGGGGACCTCAAAAATTTAGAAGTACAAGAGTGTGCCTGTGTGTGTGTACAAGTTTATATATCCTAATGGGGATCAAATGTCCTCATTAGGATAGAAAAACCAGAAACCACCTACCTTGTGTTGACATTTTAGAGGTCCTAACAAGTAAAAGGGTGTATTTTAGGGTTACGACTTGGTTTTAGGGTTAAGGTTAGAATTAGGGTTACGTTAAGGTTAGGGTAAGGGTTAGGGTTAGGCATGTAGTTTGCATGGTTAAGGTTAGGGTTAAGGGCTAGGAAATGAATGTAGTCAATGAGGGATCCTCATAAGGATAGTGAAACGAGTGTGTGTGTGTGTGTGTGTGTGTTAGGGGTGTTGTGATATACCAGTATTGATGAAAACTGTGATATTCTAAAAACAATTAAATATTGATATATTAATAATACACAATATCGTGTAAATAATCCAGTGCCTTTTTTTAAGATTATTTCTTGGCACTTTCCACCTTTATTGGGTAGAGAGAGACAGGAAAGACAAGGGATGACATGCAGCAGAGGGCCCAGGCTAGATTCAAAACCAGCCTGCTGTGTTAAGGACTCAGCCTTATATGTGGTACGCGCTCAACTAAGTGAGCCACCAGGGCGCCCCCATCCAGCGCCTTTTAAATAATTTGTTTCTTTTCTCGTAGCCCCCCTTCCCATCCACCCCTGTATGTTTGTGTTATCTGTTGTCTTGTTTCACCCCGTTTATTGTAAAGCGACTTTGAGTGTTAGAAAAGCGCTATATAAGTTTAATTTATTATTATTACTGTTATTATTATTATTATTTCCATTCTCACTTTGTATCCCCCCCAATGCCACACACACACACACACACACACACACACACACACACCTGACGTGACAGTGTGACACAGTAACTAGCTAGCTAGCTACTACCACAGAGTGTGGCTACTACTGCCACACAAAAGCATATGAAAAATGGAAAGAGGAAAAAATGATGTAAGGACATGGTCAGTGGACATTAAATCACAGTATATCAGAGTGTTTAGTTGTCAGCTGGTGGTCTCACACACAAACTCTCTGTCCCCTGCTCCACCTGTGGGGTTGTTTTGTTTCAGTTGACATTGTATTGATGGCAGATGTTAGGCCTTGTGAATCGGCCCTAGTGTGTGTGTGTGTGTGTGTGTGTGTGTGTGTGTGTGTGTGTGTGTGTGTGTGTGCACGTGCACATGTATGTTTACGGTATATCTGTATGCATATGTGTGACTCAGAGATGCTAATGCCCCATTGAGGAAAAGGAATTCCTTTTTCTGGTTCTTTCCTGTCCCACCTCTCCCAAACCTGTTTCTGTCTCCCTGTCCCCATTTTCTCTTGAAGTGTGTTGGTCCTGTCTGTGTTTTCTGTACATTTCAACCTTGTTCCCAAAGTAGAACAGCTGCACTACTGTTTAAAAACCAAATGGCCCCACAGCCAACTTTGAATCCAACTTTTAAGAAATGCCATTAGCAGGGCTTGGATCTGGAGTGAACATAGACAATTATAATGACTATAAATCAACATTTTAACAGCCATTTTGGAAAGGTCTAACATTCAGTTGTGAGGAAAAAGTTTGAGAACCGTGTTGAATGACCTGTATTCTTGGATTAAAATATTTGCTCCTAAAATGTACTTGAATCTTCAAGTCACGATAATAGAAGAACACAATCTTAACAAATTGACAGATACTTTCCTTGAACACATGCTTTACTGACCCGTTGCAGTGACTTAATTACACTTTGAATGTGCAGTTAATAAGGCTAATGCATCCATTGAATGACTAGATATGCAACAATGATCTCACTACATCTAGGCTATGTGTACATTACATCTGAAATGTGACCCAATTCTTCTTTTTTTTTTTTTTCCTCAGATGTGGCGAAGGTCTGATTATTCAGAAGCATATGAACACACACACACACGTACACACACACACAAAACACTCAGCTTTGATTTTGGGCAGCTGTACAGGGCCCCACTGCTTCCACTAACCGGGCAGTCAATCTCAAAGAAGGTTGGAAGGAAATCTGGCTCGGAGCAAAAGTAGAGTTTTACATGACAAGAGAAGGAAGCAAAGGAAGAGGCTGGAAGCAACATTAAGAGCACCAGCATACCATCAGGACGAGGGCAGTGAAAGAGGAGAATAGAGGGAAATTTAGCTTACATGATGACAAATTACTGCATATATATATATGATGTGTGTGAGAAAAAGATAGGCTCTTCTCACGTGGCTTTTTCTCCTGTATCTCCCCCAACCCACATGGTTCCACTGCAGTGTTCTTATTAAACACAAGAGGGCAGCACATAGCAGTTGCAGATGGCATTTTGGACACACATGACTAACTTTATCTCAGTACCTCTACTCAACTTACATTGTTTTGATTGTGGACATATTTATAGTATATAGTAGCAGTCAATGAAAGAAATGTCTTGATAATTTATCTAGAAAAAAAGAAAATAAGCAGTTTTCTACAGCCGGTGAAAACTTTGAGCCCAGGCTTAAAGCACTAGAAAGACAAATGTGCTCCATAGTGGTTTTCAAAGTGGGGCCCTGAGCCATCAAGTGACCTTTTTCCTGTTGTAAGGAGGTCCTCATAGAAAAAAGAGAATACTTTAATTTTATTCTACTTCATGTACCCGGATGAAAAAAAATACATAATTTGGATTCCAACGTACATACAGGTAGTCCCCGATTTACGAACTCCCGTACTTACGAACAGACCTCCGTAAAGCCTAATGTTTTAAAAAATTGAGTTACACACAATGGTGAGTACTAACGAACGGACGGAGTACTTTGCGCGACGTTCAAAACACTGCGCGTTTTAGGCGGTTCGTTGGCCCGAGAGAGGGAGAACAAACGCCACGCTGTCGTCGCCATTTTAAGTCGGATCGCCTGAACGTTCTGTGCGTTGTGGTTTGATTTAAAATTTTCAGGTTACGAGGTTTACGGCTTCAAAGTGTAAATCTGATGCAAGTGATGGTGATACATCGAAGAAAAGGAAAACGATCACAATTGAAACAAAAGTGAAAATAATAAAGCGTTCAGAGAGCGGTGAAACGCTCTTATAATTTTTTCCACTTACCCGGTGAGGCGGGGAGGCGAGCCCCGAGCGGGATCTCATTTCTGGTGTCAAACGGCCGGCCTCCACTGGTCGCGACCCGCTCCGGGGACAGTGGCAGGTGGATAGTTTCAAATGTAAGAAATATAATAAATGGGTTTTTAAATGTTTCTTTATACCTATACACACATTCTCTCTCGCAATTATAAATTCTATACTGTAGTTACGTTTATTGTTTTTACTGCATTATTATATTTATGATGTTTTAGGTAAAATATAATGTAGCAAATTCAGGAGCAACCACAGGAACCGCTGCAGCCGGGACGCGAACCCGAGACATCGCTAACCCAGGGCTGCCAAGTCTCACCCTTTGGGAGTGAGAGTCACGCAATTATGCCTCTTCACACGCTCACACGCCACACTTGCTATTTCACACGCTCATAAACGTTTTCCCTTCACTTCTATATAATATTTCCACAATTTGCTATGCTGCTTGCGGCTTGCCGTAGTTCGGGTCCGTCACTGGCTTTCCGGGGTGAGCCCGCCCTATTCTGCCTCTGATTGGCTGACCCAGATATTCTTACCCTAACCTTAACCAATCATCAGTCCTCATGCCTAAATCTAACCAACCCAATCAATGAAAGGCAATCACGAGTATCAACCAATCAGAGGCAGAGTAGGGCGGGTCATAGCGCCAACGCCACGAAATAAAATAAAATAAAATAAAAGAGCTTCACAAGAAGAAGACCCCACTGAAGAAGAAGAAGAAGAAGAAGAAGAAGAGGAATAAGAAGAAAGAAAACGGTAGGTAATCGTTTCATTTTGATCATACGAAATAGTAAATACGTTAGTTTTATAGAATAAAATGCGTTATAATCACTCAGTCCGAGCAGGAGTAACCTTACACAGGCTGCTGTGATATCTCGCAGTTAAAAAGGAAAATATTCGAACAGTCACTTGTCAGAAATCTGTAGAAGAACAATAGCTTTCCTTTTTGGCGAATGTCCTGTTTTGGTTTCTGTTATACTTGGTTCACTGATAAATCTCTGAATGTGTTATTGAATGAAATTGATCTAATAGTTCTTGACATGAGGTGATGATTTTTTTTTATAAAAACCAGGATGTGATTTATTTTGTCTAAATCTAAAATTCTAAACTTTTAACTTTCCAGAGCAGAAGTTTAGCTCAGTGTCTGTTAGAACATTTGAGATCGGGTATGTCAATGTTTGTTGAAATGACTATTGTGTGGTGGACACATATTGGGGACAGAATTCAACCCAGGAACTAAGGGTTAAGTCATGGTTGCCCTGGCAGGTTAACGCAGGGTTAAGTTATGGTTGTTCAGCCAGTTTTCTGGTCATTCTTGCCATCTCCGCTCAGTGAGCTGTGGTTTGGTTGTCTCTCTGATTTACCGTGGATTAAAGAAAGTTGCCTACACGGCTAAAGTGTGAACCTACGGTCTTCTCCGTTCCTTCGGCTCTACACTGGTGACCCCGACGTCGGTTTTCGGATAAGTTTTCTGAAACCACACACATTATGGCTACGAACGCCGTTGCAATTAAACTGCCGGAGTTTTGGGAGTCTTCCGCGGCTACATGGTTCGCGCAGGCTGAGGCACAGTTCGCGCTCAGAGACATAACAGCAGACGAGACCAGGTACTACTACGTAGTGGCAGCGCTGGGGGGCGCTACGGCTTCCAGGATAAGCTGTTTCATAACCAACCCACCGGCCGATGGTAAATACGCCGCACTTAAACATCTCCTCCTTGAAACTTTTGAACTGTCAACAACGGAGAGAGCACGTCGCCTCTTCGCAATTCAGGGCTTGGGAGATGGCAAACCATCGGAGCTAATGAGCAGGATGTTAAACCTACTGGGTCAAGAAAAGCCATGTTTCCTGTTTATGGAGCTGTTTCTGCGCAACATGCCGCCCCACGTCCAGGCTGCGCTCGCTAACTCCACCATCACTGATCCCCGTGAGCTGGCAAAGGAGGCTGACCGATTCTTCGTCGCTACACAACGTTCCTCCCATGCCGGGGTGCTGGCTCCTACCTTCACTGGCCCCCCGCCGACATCGCGGGCGTGGCCCGACGGTGGCGCCACAGCATCAGACCGCTACAAGCCCTCTGGACTCTGTATGTACCACGCTCGATTTGGTGCGAAAGCTAAACGGTGCCGTTCCCCCTGCAACTACAGGCCGACGGGAAACGGGAGGGCCAACACTCAGTAGTGGCCATGAGTGTTGGCGATACGAGCAGGCTACTCTTCATCCTCGACACCATCTCCGGTCGGCGATTTCTTTGTGACACGGGCGCACAGAGAAGCGTGCTCCCTGCTACTGACGTCGACATCATGGGCGGGGAGCGGGGCCCCCAGTTGGCGACGGCTGACGGCAGCCCTATCCACACCTACGGCGTGCGGTCTGTAGAACTGTGTTTTGGTGGACAACGTTTCACGTGGGAGTTCGTCATGGCCAATGTAACGCTTCCCCTCCTCGGAGCTGATTTTTTGTGCGCTTACGGTTTGCTAGTGGACATTCAGAACAGCCGTCTGGTCGATGCCTTAACCTTCTCCTCCTTCGCATGTACGCGGAGGGAAGCGGCCTATGCAGGTCTAGCCAACTCTCTCTCAGAGGCAGACAAGTTCAACCGCCTCCTCGCTGAGTTCCCTGACCTCACCCAGCCTACCTTCTCTGCACCCACCGCTAAGCATGGGGTGGAGCATCACATTGCTACGAAGGGGCCCCCGGTCTACGCCAGAGCCAGGCGTCTCGACCCCGCCAAACTCGCCATTGCCAAGTCTGAGTTCGAGCACCTGGAACGCATGGGGATCATCCGCCGCTCTGACAGCCCGTGGGCGTCCCCACTCCACATCGTCGCTAAGCCTGATGGAGGTTGGCGCCCATGCGGGGACTACCGCCGACTAAATGACGCCACCACGCCCGACCGCTATCCTGTCCCGCATATCCAGGACTTTTCTGCAAACCTGTCTGGCAAATGCGTCTTCTCAAAAGTCGACCTGGTCCGTGGTTATCATCAAGTTCCCGTGCACCCCTAAGACATCCCCAAGACAGCGGTGACTACCCCATTCGGCCTATTTGAATTCCTACGAATGCCATTTGGACTCAAAAACGCGGCCCAGTCCTTTCAGCGGCTGATGGATTCAGTGCTCCGTGGCCTTCCTTTCATCTTCGTCTATTTGGACGACATACTCATCGCCAGCGCCTCCGAGGAAGAACACCTGTCCCATCTTCATGCCCTCTTCACACGCCTCAGCCAGCATGGGCTGATCGTCAACCCGGCGAAGTGCCGGTTCGGGCTGACAGCCATTGATTTCCTCGGGCACCGCATCACTGGGGACGGGGCAGTCCCCCTGCCCTCAAAGGTGGAAGCGGTGGCGGCCTTTCCGCGCCCCCAAACAGCTCGTGCGCTCAGGGAGTTCATCGGGATGGTGACATTCTACCACCGCTTCATTCCCCGAGCCGCCTTTATCATCCGGCCACTGTACGAGGCGCTGAAAGGCAAGTCCCCCAACCAGGCGGTCGACTGGACAGCAGAGCGGGACCGTGCGTTCACCGAGACTAAAGCTGCGCTCTCCCAGGCTACCCTGCTAGCGCATCCTTCACCTACAGCGCCTATTTCCATAACCACGGATGCATCGGACTATGCTGTTGGTGCGGTTCACGAACAGTGGGTGGGGGGGGCTTGGCAGCCTTTGACCTTTTTCAGTCGCCAGCTTACACCCCGAGAGCGCAAGTATAGTACTTTTGACAGGGAACTCCTCGGTCTCTGGCTCGCCGTCCGGCATTTCCGTTTCCTGCTAGAGGGCCGCGAGTTTACTGCGTACGTGGACCACAAGCCCCTCACGTTTGCCATGTCCAAGACGGCCGAGCCATGGTCCGCTCGCCAGCAGCGACAACTCTCCTACATTTCGGAATTCACTACCGACATCCAGCACGTCGCTGGTAAGTCTAACCAGGTAGCTGACTGCCTCTCTAGGGCAGTGATTGGAGCGGTCCACCTAGGCCTTGACTATGCACAGATGGCTGCTGACCAGGCCACGGACCCGAGCATCCTCCGTCTCCGGGCCTCCGACACGGGGCTCCGCCTGCAGGACGTTCCTTTCAGCGACACAGGTGTCACCCTCCTGTGTGACGTCTCCACAGGACAGCCCAGGCCCATCGTCCCGCACAGCTGGAGACGCCCCGTATTTGAAGCTGTGCACGGCCTCTCTCATCCAGGCGGTAAGCCATCCGTGCGCCTGACCTCTGCTAAGTTTGTGTGGGAGGGACTTAAGAGAGACGTGAAAGCGTGGGCCGACTCGTGTGTTGCCTGTCAGCGGGCTAAGATACACCGCCACATTAAGGCGCCCCTGGAACGCTTCGCAGTGCCGGAGAGACGATTTGACCATGTCCACGTCGACCTGGTTGGTCCCCTACCCCCCTCCCATGGGTTCACCTACCTCTTCACTGTGGTGGACAGGACTACGCGCTGGCCTGAAGCTGTTCCCCTGGCATCCACGACGTCTGCTGATGTGGCCCGGGCTTTTATTGGGTCGTGGGTCTCACGTTTCGGTACGCCTTCCGACCTTTCATCTGACCGCGGGCCACAGTTTACCTCAGAGCTATGGAATGCTGTGGGTGAGGCTCTGGGCGTCAAGCTTCATCGCACTACCGCCTACCACCCTCAGGCGAACGGCCTATGTGAGCGCTTCCACCGGTCCATGAAGGCTGCGCTTCGGGCTACTCTCAAGGACTGCAACTGGGTCGACAAGCTCCCATGGGTCATGCTGGGCCTGCGGACCGCCCCGAAGGAAGACCTACAAGCCTCCTCTGCGGAGCTGGTGTACGGCACGCCGCTGCGAGTCCCAGGCGATTTCATGCCCAATGCAACGCGTCCCTGGTCAGCTGTGGACCAACGAGCCTCCTTGCTGGATGGGGTCAGAGCTTTCACACCCGTCCCTACCGCCCAACACGGCGCTCCGGTGTCCCAGGTGCCCCCAGGTCTGCAGTCAGCGGACTACGTGTTCATCCGTCACGACGCACACCGCCCCCCTCTGCAACCCCCTTATGACGGCCCCTTCCGCGTCCTGGAACGGGGAACTAAGCACCTGGTGGTGGATTTTGGGGGCACGGCCGAGCATGTTTCAGTGGACCGAGTTAAACCCGCACACCTGGACTTGACGCAGCCGTTGGAGTTATCCCAACCTCCTCGTCGCGGTCGTCCCCCGGCTCCGCCTCCTCCCCCCGTGGAGGCCCGAGCTGCCTCTTCTGCTCCTCAGGCCGACCTCCACAGGCCCGTGTCAATGCCTCCCAGAGACACTCCGGCCCCTGTTATCCGGAGCCGCCGCGGACGGCCTGTCGTCCCCCCGCGCCTGCCTGACTTCGATTACTAGGGCGACTTCTGGGGGAGCTCATGTGGTGGACACATATTGGGGACAGAATTCAACCCAGGAACTAAGGGTTAAGTCATGGCTGCCCTGGCAGGTTAACGCAGGGTTAAGTTATGGTTGTCCAGCCAGTTTTCTGGTCATTCTTGCCACCTCCGCTCAGTCGAGCTGTGGTTTGGTTGTCTCTCTGATTTACCGTGGATTAAAGAAAGTTGCCTACACGGCTAAAGTGTGAACCTACGGTCTTCTCCGTTCCTTCGGCTCTACAATTGTGTCATTTGGTGGGTTTAACTAGGGTTGCCACCCATCCCCCAAAAAATTCCCGGTTGCAATTAGTATATGGAAAATATGTCATATTTCATGTTTTTCTCATTAAATAATTAAGGTTTTATGTTCCCAAAAAGACATTAACGGGTTAAAATTACTTAAGAAATACTTGTAAATTTAATAGTTATGATCAGTATTGAAGTTGGTCAAAAGATTTAATGCATTGAAAGTGAACAAAATATTAATGTGTAATATTTTTATAGCACTTTTAAGGAACTGAACATTTTTTGCACCGAGTGTAAAACGTCATGATTTTCTGGAGGGGTGCCCAAGGGTTAAAGGAACTGCTTGAATTCATAGTTTGAGCCTTGTGCTCTGAACAAACAAAGAAATGCACTTTATTTTATTTTTTATATTATTGTTCTGGTTCTGTATTCATGGAAATTTTATAAATAAATTTATTTTATTTGTCTAAATTCTTGTTACAATTGTTTTCATTTCTACTTGTGCTGGTCAATTATGAACACTATGTAAAACAGCAGGAAACTGGTTTTTAAGTTGCACAAATAATTGGGTTGAGAGGAGCTCCCTGAATACAAATGACAGAATAAGACTGAATAATGACATCCGACATTCTAATGTAGGCTTGGACTCTGTGTATTCTATTCTTTCTAGCAATTGACAATATTTCTTATGTGTTCACTATTCCGAGTAAAGAGAGAGAGCATGAGGAGGAGGCCAACATCACATTACAACATCACAACAGTCTAATCCTAATGTTAATTTAAGTTCAGATATTCCTCTAAATCCTCTTTAAAAAAAGGCCAAGTATCGCCGGCAAAAGTCCCCTCGCCAGAGTCTCACTCTTAACTTTTGTTGAAACTTGGCAGCCCTGGCTAACCGCTCGACTAAAGGGTCTGACCCGTACTTCTCCATGCACGTTACACTAACCCTCTCCTTCGGGAAGCGCGTCCGCATGCATCCCACCTCTGACACCAATTAGCGAATTCGGGGGACAACCACAGGAACCGCCGCAGCCGGGACGCGAACCTGTATCGCGGGAGACATCGCCAACCGCTCGACTAAAGGCTCCGACCCGTTAGCCAAGGGCTAACGTGTCTACTTCTCCATGCACGTTCAATATACTATATACAAAGACAAACATTTGACTAATTGATGCTAGATGTGAACTGTATGTAACTGTTCCGACTTACATACAAAATCGACTTAAGAACGCACTCAAAAAGGGAACTCGTTCGTAACCCAGGGAGTACCTGTATTTAAAATTTTGTAGTGCTATACGACACCCAAATGTAAAAACTTATTTTTTCGCAGATGGGAAAGTTTGTCCCCCCCCCCCCAAGGATTGGATAATTGGGTAATCCCTGGGAGTATTTTCCATATCTTGTGTTTGCTTTGCCACGGTTGTACAACTATGACAGCTGGAGAGTCAGATATGCTTGGTTGACAGAGTTTCTACACTAATATGTATGGAGACCATGACAAGCTGTAAACAGACTATTGTCAGAGGAGAGGAGGACATCGGGGTGATGCTGTCTGTCACTCAGAGGAGAAAACAAAGCTAGAGAAACATCTCTAACAGCCTTTTCGGGAGTGCTAGCGGTTGACACTGCAGATGTCTGTCGTAGAAATCACAGGAGCGTGACAGTAAGAACTGTCCTGTTCTCAGGGCCCCCCTGCGTCTTTCTCTCTGTAAGCAGAGTGAAGAAACATCCACATCGGGCAATATCTCCACTTGGTTTACTTAAGATCAATTTTTCCTCTCGTTTTACAATGTCTTGGGCTTGCTTAAGTGAGTTTGAAGTGGGGTTGATCGGCAGTTGCTCCAAAGACTGAGGACTATGGTTCTGCAGTGAAGTATGACTACACGATATACAGTAATTGCAACAAAATATACAGGGAAAAATGTAGTTTTCAAAAAGTAAAAATGTAACAGTTTGATTAACCCGTTGGTTCCCATGCATCCCCCCTTTTTTCTCCCCAATTGTACCTGGCCAATCACCCCACTCTATCAGCTGTCCTGGTGGCTGCTCCACCCCCTCTGCCAATCCGGGGAGGGCTGCAGACTACCACATGCTTCCTCCGATACATGTGGAGTCAGTCGCCAGCCACTTCTATTCACCTGACAGTGAGGAGTTTCACCAGGGGGACGTAGCGCATGGGAGGATCATGCTATTCCCCCCAGTTCCCCCTCCCCCCTCAACAGGCGCCCCGACTGAACAGAGGAGGCACTAGTGCAACTACGAGGACACATACCCACATCCGGCTTCCCACTCACAGACATGGCCAATTGTGTCTGTAGGGAGGCCCGACCAAGCCGGAGGTAACAAGGGGATTTGAACAGGCAATCCCCGTGGTGGTAGGCAACGGAAAAGACTGCTATGCCACCCGGACGCCCCTCCTATGCATTTTTTTATATTTTCAGGATTATAATGGTTGTATCCTGTGGTCCACACTATGCAGATAGGCCCATGAGTTTCTGTCACTGCAATAAAAGGATTGTTGTTGACTTAAAACATGGGAGCCAAGGACTTGATCATGTTACACCTCCCTCTAAAGGTCCTATTTAGTGATTAATAATGATATTTTGCTGCTTTTTGCATGGTGATTACAGAAGAGAAAAGGTGTGAACTTTGGTTTGTCACACAAGCCATGAAATAATTTCAGGTCAGGGTAATATTCAGAGAAAAGACAGGGATTATCCTCACCCTAAAAAGTATCATCACTGACTGAATACAGGATCTATGCCTTTACAATATTTTATTTCTGTAGGCGTAGGTTTCTATCTATATTGTTAAGATGAAGTAGTGCTCCATTGATTTCTAGGTGCAAATCAAACTAACTGGGAGGATTTTCTGGGGATTTAGGCTATATTCCATATCAGTTGCATATGTTTGCTAATTTTTTGTAATGCAACCTTGACCATAGCATAAATTGTGTGAATTTTTCAATCTGTATTTGCCATTTAAGACATCAGTGTGTGTGAAGCGTTCAACTGTGTGGCACAACACGGTGAATGGGGAGCAGGTGTGCTCTAAATATGGGCTTTGTTTAGGAGGGCCGTGTTTCAAATGCTCAGATGGACTTCATTATGCACACCAGATTATACAAATTGTTGGGTGAGCAACCAGTTCAGCCATTTCCATTATTTTTCCATCACTGTCTTAGCTCTACACTGCAATATTGCAATGTGGAGGGACCATACAGGATGTCGTTGTTACAATGAGCAGAGTTAGTTTTCCTATTAGCAATTAATATGAAGCTCTTAGCACAGGGGGCGGGAACCTTTTTGACTGGGAGAGCCATAAAAGCCAAATATTTCTAAATATATTTCATTGAGAGCCATATAGTATTTTTAACGTATAATAAATTAAATATGTCTTACTTTTAATGCGACTTCTGGTGCTGCATGGTTTTGCTGATGGCCTTGTAGTCTGGTTCATACGTGGTGAGGTTGAGCTTCATGCAGGCGTTGAGGCTTCCATCAGTTAAACGTGAGCGTAGGTTGGTCTTAATGTTCCTCATATGCGAGAAAGACTGTTCACATGCATATGTAGAGCCAAACATGGTCAATACGGCAATACTCACACGCTGCATTGTGTGGTATGTCACAGGAAGCTCGTTCCAAGTTTTAAGAATCAGCTGGTCTTCAGGTTGAAGATTTTTAATTTCTGTCCACTTGTGTTCCCTCGCCAGCTCTGCTCGCTGTCGCGCAAGACTTTCCAACTCTCCATTAAGTGACTTGAACTTACTCATCCACATGTCTGATGCCTTCAGGTCAGCAACTTCCAGCTCAAAGTCTCCGATAGAGACCCCGGGGATGCATGTCAGGTCGATTTTGTCCACTGCACACTCATGTGGATGAGTGATGAACTTGAAAAGACCAGTGCGCGCACGAAATTCTCCAAAACGTGCTTTGAATGACTGCAGGAGATTGAACGTAAAGCCAGCTAGCTGCTGGAGATCCAGATGTTGAGTGGAGTCACTTGCTAAGCATGCATCTCTAAATTGTTGCAGTCTTTCAAAGTGCAGAAGACGACCTGTTTCAATGTCCCTGAGAAAGACTTCCAGCTTGCTTTCAAATGCAAACACTGCTTGTTGAAGGGATGAGATTGTATTTCCAATACCTTGCATTTTCACATTGAGCTGGTTCAGATGGCCAGTTATGTCCACGAGATAGTGAAACTGCAGGAGCCAGTCAGTGTTGTCTAGCTCAGGATGCTTGACGCCTTTCATTTCAAGAAAAGTCCGGATTTCACTCAGGCAAGCTGCAAAACGGCTGAGCACCTTCCCCCTTGACAACCAACGCACGTTGCTGTGTAAAAGCAGACCGGGATAATGATTCCCAACTTCTTCTAACAGAGCTTTAAACTGGCGATCATTTAAAGCTCGGGCAACAATAAAGTTGACCACTCGAATGACCAGAGACATCACCTCGCCAAGCTCCTGGCCACACGTCTGAGCGCAAAGCGCCTCCTGGTGCAGGATGCAATGAAAACTTAGGATGGCTCTCTTTTCATGTTCACGGAGAAGCGCTACAAATCCTTTGTTCTTCCCCAACATACAGGGTGCACCATCAGTACAGACAGAAATAAGTTTATCCATCGGTAGTTTTTTTTCTTTAGCAAACTCCATGAAAGACATGAATAAATCCTCTCCTCTTGTTGTCCCTTTCATTGGCAAAACAGCCAAGCTTTCCTCACGCAGTGTGTCACCTGCAGCATACCTGGCAATGATACTGCACTGAGATAGATGGCTAACGTCTGTTGACTCATCTAACGCGAGAGAAAAGTATGTCCCGGCGTTTATGTCCTTAATTTGTGTTTCCTCGACTTGATTTGCCATCATGATGCTACGATCGTGCACAGTTCTTGCTGACAGGGGCATGTCTTTTATTCGTTTGATTATCTTGTCTTTATTTGGGAAGTCATCAAACAGTTCATTGGCCACATCAAGAATAAATGTTTTGGCATACTCGCCATCTGTGAATGACTTTCCATTCCTTACTATTGCCAAAGCCCCCGCAAAGCTAGCGGAATTCCCGTCACCTTGCTTGGTCCATTGGTTCCCGACCCGACCCACGGGTGACCCGTGACCCGTGAAATTTATCTTCAAAACTAATTTCTGTTTACTTTAAAATGACACAGTATTATTAAGAAATATCACAAGTATTTTAAAATCAGTTCCAAACTGATTTTTTTGAAAAAAAAATAATTTTCAACTCAAAATTGTCTGGGAGCCATATGCCGTCACCGGAAGAGCCATATATGGCTCGCGAGCCATAGGTTCCCGACCGCTGTCTTAGCACATGTTCAACCAGGGAGAGCTTAATTTATCGCTTGCCATTTACTTGATCCATTAATGATTGTTTTCCCCACTTAACAATCTACCATGCAAATTATTCTCAATCAGCCTATCAGGTTTGTACTATTGAAATTTGCTTATTTAGCGGTGCCTCCTCAATATCATGTCAGTGTAATGTGTATCTTTTCCATGCCCCCACCCCACCGTCACCAGCACCAGGGCTCCTTCTGCAAGGCTGAAATATATAGGGGGTTAAACCTCATTTATGATATTATGGATAAAAGGTTAGCCCCTTTATTTCTAATAATGTGGTGAATACTGAAGCTTGTATTTCCTGTAATTTGTTTAAATGAGTTAACTGTTGCAAAAACAAGTAATGTCCCTCTTGATGAAAATGACATCATGAAGCACATGGGTATACACTTAACATTTATTTAACATGGTAAACTGCCTGAGAACAGTTGAAGTGGCCTTTGGCAGTAGTTGCAGGGAGGGTTTCTGCTGTACACACTTACAAAATATAAAACCTTCATAAACTACCAGCATAAAGCTCCAGAAAACCTGATGAAGGTTTAGCACTTAGCTTCCCTCCCCCCCTTTTTTTCTCCCCAATTGTACCTGTCCAATTACCCCACTCTTCCGAACTGTCCCAGTCGCTGCTCCACCCCCTCTGCCGATCTGGGGAGGGCTGCTGACTACCACATGCCTCCTCCAAAACATGTGGAGTTGCCAGCCGCTTCTTTTCACCTGACAGTGAGGAGTTTCACCAGGGGGACGTAGGATCACACTATTCCCCCCAGTTCCCCCTCCCCCCTGAACAGGAGCCCCAACCAGTGCACATACCCACATCTGGCTTCCCACCCACAGACACAGCCAATTGTGTGTGTAGGGACGTCCGACCAAGCCGGAGGTAACACAGGGATTTCGCCAGGGGGATGTAGCCTCCTCCGATACATGTGGAGTCACCAGCTGCTTCTTTTCACCTGACAGTGAGGAGTTTCACCAGGGGGACATGGCGCATGGGAGGATCACGTTATAACCCCTAGTTCCCCCTCCCCCCCGAACAGGCGTCCTGGCCGACCAGAGGAGGCGCTAGTGCAGTGACCAGGACACATACCCACATCCGGCTTCCCACCCGCAGACACGGCCAATTGTGTCTGTACGGACGCCCGACCAAGCCGGAGGTAACATGGGGATTCGAATTGGTGATCCTCGTGTTGGTAGTCAACGGAATAGACCGCTACGCTACCTGGACGCACCCGGTTTAGCACTTAGTTTAATGTGAACTAGGCTATAGCTGTCGAGTGGTGTTTACTTCCACTATCCAACCTTTCCTAGACAGCATCTCAATCAGGACATTGGGCTATACAAATAAAATTGACTTGACTTGACAGCTCACATATTTGCAAAAGTATGTTTTTTTGGATTAGTATGGTGGTGTGTCTTCAATAAATGGATCTGCTTGTATGTACAGACTGCACCAGTGCACGGTATGTTACTGCAGATACAAACAGGTGGCAGGGGGTGGAGATGGGTGAGCAACAGGAAAGTTTTGCACTGAATTTTGATATAGCCATGAAGTGTGCTGTATGGATAAAATTTCAAGCAAGTATTACGGCAGCAGCATTGGCACCAATGAGCAACCCAGACTGATAGTCTCTCTGACAGTGATAGACGGCTTTCAGCGGCGCCGGTTGTTATTGGTGTATGGTTAAAACAATGACTAACAACAAGGTCAGCAGTCAACTGTCAGTTTCCTGACAGACCTCGTTTTCTACCACAAACCGTGTACAAACTACAAACCTCTGCAGACTTCCCCTCTCTAGCTTACAGGTTACCATCACTAAGATACAAATACTAACACTATCAGTTGTGGTCGTAGTATAACGTTTGTTTAATGATACACACACCACTTGACATGACATGAGTGCTGTATATATACATGTAGACATCATGCTGTTCTTAGGTGGAATGAATCCGTTCTGTCTAGCTGGGAGTTGGTAGGTGGAATAAATCCAAACCCTTTTTAGGTAAGCACTCAGTTTAGCGCTTCCCTGAGGACCATCCAACACTTAATTATTCATTAGAATAGAGCTTTTAAAATTTTTTGCTTCCTATCTACTCCAACCTTCTCCTCTGCACACACTCACCAACATGAACACACATACACATGCATGCATGCATGCACACACACACATAAACACACAGTAACACAAACAAAAAAGTGAAGTCTACTGTAAAGAACCAACCTACCTAAGTATCTGATTGGGGGAAAAAAAGTTTAGTGTACACGTTAACAACTTGCACAGAATGGGTTGTAATGTGCAGTGATGAACCTGTGCCACACATACATATGCAACACTCTGGATTTGTACACACACACACACACACACACACACACACACACACACACACACACACACAAATCCAGACTGCTGTGGGGCAGGTTAGTTTTACCCTAACCTGCCCTAACCTACTTGTGTTTTTACCCTAACCTACTTGTGTTTTTGCAATAGTAACAACACAGTAGCAACAAAATAGATTTGTGCACACTAATGTACCCACATGGACTGTGATTATCTGGAATATGTATCGTCTTACAGTTCATGTTTCATGCTTCTCATTGGCTTGACAATTAAAATGAAATCACTGGTGAGGCCTGATTCCATCTGGTAGTAGAGGGTTATATCAGAGGATTAGGATCGACTTGACTGAAGTCGCCCATCTTCCTGTCTTCCATCCCACTCACCTCTCTGCCCAAGTCTTTTATAATGAGCCATCTATCATCTGCACCGTGAATTATCTGCATGTAAAGCATGGCTTTTTAAGCTTTATTAGACTCCCGCCTAAAAGTGTAATTACAGTATCACCTTCAAATTCAGTTAAAGGGAAATTCATAGCAACTTCAAGGTTATGACTGTTCCTTATGGGCGATTTGGCCAGCACCCAGGCATGGACATAATACACGAATCACTTCATGTGTCAAAACATGTTTATGGCCTACAAGACAAATGAGATCTTCTATGTACATGTTTTAGCTAGTGGTTTACTCGCCACCTTGAAGCAAGCGAAACACATGCCGCATGCAAGAGGAAACTGGTGTGGGGAGGACCTAGACGGTTTGGGCCCTGTGTTTGTTTGTCTCACAACAATAGTTGGGGTGGGGGAGTCTGCTTGCCAGTAATCTAATTTGCCACCATACCATCGACTTGTTTTAGTTTTTCATGCTCAAGTGTCCTGACAAGGCTGCTCAAAAGAGATGGAGGACTGTTCAAAAGAAAGATGAGTAGGGCATCCGGGTAGCATGGCAGTCTATTCCGTTGCCTACCAACACAGGGATCGCCAGTTCAAATCTTGGTGTTACCGCCGACTTGGTCGGGCGTCCTACAGACACAATTGGCCGTGGCTGTGGGTGGGAAGCGGGATGTGGGTATGTGTCCTGGTCGCGAATTTACGAATCCTACTATGGCCACGCCAAGACCCGCCCTACTCTGTCTGTGATTGGCTAACCCTATCTCTAACCCCACCCTAACCGTAACCTTAACCAACCTAACCAACGGAGGCAACGAGTACTAGCCAATCAGAGGCATCGGGTCTTGGCGTGGCCATAGTAGGATTTCGGGGTCTTGGCATGGCCATAGTAGGATTCGTAAATTCGTCCCCTGGTCGTGGCACTAGCACCTCCTCTAGTCGGTCGGGGCGCCTGTTCAGGGAGGAGGGGGAACTGGGGGGAATAGCGTGATCCACCCATGTGCTATGTCCCCCTGGTGAAACTCCTCACTGTCAGGTGAAAAGACGTGGCTGGCGACTCCACATGTATCGGAGGAGGCATGTGGTAGTCTGCAGCCCTCCCCGGATTGGCAGAGGGGGTGGAGCAGCAACCGGGACGGCTCAGAAGAGTGGGGTAATTGGCCGGATACAATTAGGGAGAAGGGATTGGGGGGGGAATCCCCCCCCAAAAAAAGAAAAATTAGTGGAAAAAAAACGTTAGTTTTAATCAAACTAAATGTTCATGATCTCTTTTAGGCCTCAAGGAATCATTACTTACTAAATAATCATAATTTACCACAAATGCAGTCCTCGTTCCAGTAAGGCATTTTTCCTAAATTCAGCAGCTACGACATTTTGGAGACAGTTCTGTGCATCAGCAGTCCACTGAAGTTGCATAAATCATATGTACTGTATATTTAACATATGCACTGTTTATGCACATATACTCCTTTTCAACCCCTTTCCATTCAAATACTAGTTACCCCTAAGGCCTTGCCATCAGTATTTGTGGTCTGTGTTTCACTGGGAATGTGATGCTGAACTACGCAGTCAGTCATTCGGTCATGTGTTTTGGCCTGAAGCTGATCAGGCTTCTGAGAATAAAGACAGGTCATGGGATGTGAGTGGTGGGATTAGGAGGCTGAGGGTAGAGCTTCAAACACACACACTGCTTCACACACATGCACATACTAACACACACGCATCTGTGCAGATGTTATCCTACACACACACACACACACACACACACACACACACACAGACTCGCATGCATGCACGAATGCACACCACACATCCATGCATGGTCATATACACATACACATGCACTGCACATGATCTCAGATTAGCAGACACAAACATCAAACACACAGAGGTATATATATATATGTGTGTGTGTGTGTGTGTGTGTGTGTGTGTGTGTATGTGTGTATATTATATATATTTAGACTTGTATACTCTCTCACTCTCTCTCTTTCTCTCGCTCTAATATGCACACACACACACACACACATACACACACACACACACACACTCACACACAAATGAATATGAGTTGGCTTTGCTAAATGATAGTGACTGCACAGTGATGACACTGCTAATGGTTGGTGTAAGCTTTGGGAAAAGCTGCGGGTTAGATTCCCTGATGTGGATGTCGCTAGACAGGCCATGTCCAGGGTCATCTTTCTCTAGTGGGGTGGAAAGACAAAGTCTGAACGAGGCGTAGATGTTTTAGTCGAGAACCATTCATCTCTTCCCTAAATGCTGCACCGCAAATAAGTAATTTAAAAAACCTTTAGAGGAATAATGCTCCGGGAATACAAATCTTTCAAAAAATTGAAAAGACAAAAACATGACGACTCTGTAGACTAAATCTGTTTACACCTTTGCCAACCTAGAGCAGAACCGGATCAGGGTCTTTGAAAACCATGGCGCTGCTGGAAGTCAGGAGAGAGGTGAATGAATTAGAAGAACAACAGAGCCTTTTCTTTTCCTTTGCATTCAGTTAGCACAAGTGTTGAGACTGAGCGCTCCTGCACATTTGTTAATAAAAAATGAATGGGAAGGGGTGTTCTTCAATAAGCATTACTAGTAAAAATAAGCAGTCTGTACCCCCCTCCCCCCAACTCCTCTGCACACATCCATTCACACATCACATGAGGTTCCCTTTAACCGATCCCTTTCTTTTTGGTTATTCATATGTCAAGAGAATGCTTGAACAACAGTATTTCGTTCTCGTGAAATGCACTCTGTGTCTCTGATGAAATGTAACGCACGGTTTGGTTCACAGGTTCAAAGCAGAAAAACGTGAGCTAAATCTAGCCTACGTTAATGCTAAGTGAGTATGTGCATGGGGACAATATCCACTGGTGCAAATGATCTGTTTTGCAACTTTTTTGGTTGGATGTGTATATGTTGCGTAAAGACAGAAATGTGGTGGCCTATGATGAAAAGCACACGTTTAGTATAAATAAAACGAAACGATGCTTCTGCTTGAGGTGTAACTAACCAGTTACACAAAACCAAACCTTGTATTCCCATTTTATCAGACTGCTCTGACTTGCCAACGAAAATGGCAAAACGCCCCGGTCTAATTGTCAGTTGTGAGAAAATAAACTCCTTTTAACCAATGCAGACTTAGACCAGAAATGTAGAGTGCCATGTGATCAAGTGCACACTCGAGGATATGGGCACATGGAGCAGCTGCACCGAGCTCTCAGTCACTGCAGAGAAGAGCTTCCATAGTGGTAATTAAATCGACTGTACCATTACAGCATCTGGGTAGGGGGTGGGCGGGGGGACAGGGAGATCCTGGAGAGGAAACAGTGTGTAGAATCAAATATAGTGTGTGAAATAGGGAGGGAGCAGTAGTGGGAGGAACTTGGATAAGGATGGAGAGAACAGTAGGGAGAGGGAAATAGTGGGAGGAACTTGGGTAAGGAGGGAGAGAACAGTAGTAAGGGGTGTGTGTGTTTGTGTGTGTGTGTGTGTGTGAGACGGAGAGAGCGAGACGACGGGGGCAGGGAATGAAGAGGTGGGGGAGAGGGGGGAAGAAAGAAGGAGGCAGAAGAAAAAGGAGGAAGGAGGGATTAGAACTGGCAGGTTGTCTGAAGTGGGAGGGGTTTGATGTAGCACTGTGTGTGTGTGTGTGTGTGTGTGTGTGTGTGTGTGGGCGGGGCTTAAAGAGGGGGAGGGATGGATGGATGGAAGGATATAGGGGATTGTCAGCATCACTGTTAATCTGTCTATCAGAAGTGCAGCACACCAAACGCTGCTGCCATCTCTTTTTCTGTTTTTCTTTTTTACTGTCCATTTTTTCCTTCCTACTTCTATGCCATCCCCCTCTTCCTCAATGTTTCCCCACTCTTTCTCTCCCACTCTGTCACCTTCCCTTCTCCTTCTCTGTCACTTCTTGTAGAAGTAGCCCGCCACTGTGACATAGTTAGGGTTCCCCCCCTGTGTGCGTCACTCTCCATCTTTCTCTCTGTGGATGGTGGACATGAAATCCAGCAGGACTGCAAACAAGCCGCCACTGGTTGTATGCCAGCCAAGCAACGTGAGTGTTTACATCCCTGTGTTAGGGACAGGGAGGGAAGTGGACTTGTGCATGTTAGCACACTTGTACGATGTGCAGTAGCATCGGCATCATCTGTAGCTGCAGAAGGAAAGATTAGATAGTTTGTGCGTGCAGGGTGGAAAGTATAGTGAGCGCCACTTCCCATCTCATGAGAAATGTGTATTTGTGGATGAGAAAAGTAGGTGAAGGCATTTGTGTTGGTGTGTGGTTAGTCACATGAGAGGTAGACTGTGTGTGTGACTGTGTTTGTGTGTGTGTGTGTGTGTGTGTGTGTGTGTGTGTGTGTGTGTGCTGAAGAGCTAGTTAGAGAAAGAGAGAGACTGTGTCTCTGTGTCCGCACACAATGGCAACAGACCAGTATGGCAACTTATCATAAAACTTCCTGGACCAGGACCTGGAGACTAACTGGACACATAGATAAGGAAGAGGAAGGGGTGAGAGAGAGAGCAAGAGAAGGGCAGAGAGGTAGATGGAGAAACAGACAGAGACACAGAGAGAGAGAGAGAGATTGAGAGAAAGATAAAGAACTTCCGCCATTTGTAAAACTTGACTGTTCATGTGATGGAAACTTGTGATAAAGCTGGACTCATTGGTGGCTGCTACGAGACTGTTTTTGAGTGAAGTGTAAGAGGTTGTCTTTCGCTGCCCACGTCCGAAAGTGCCTCATAACCTATGCATTACAACAAATTATCACTCATATGTTTATTCAGTTGTTTATTATTCAGCTTACGGTATATTATTGTGAGTTTATATGTAATTTTTCCCCAACTGTCAGATGTACTTGAAAGTTCCCAGGGTTGGGTATATATTCAAAATGAAAGCGTTTCACCCCCATATTTTTTATGCGGCAAAGGAATTATAAAACTCATTGTACCAGTTTATTATTCACATGGGCAGACTTGTGAGTTTTCAACTACCTGCTATCAGCAAGCTGACAATTTATGACAAGAAAGGTGCTTTTCTGTGTGACATTGAGAGTTTTGAGAGAGAGAGAGAGAGAGAGAGAGAGAGAGAGAGAGAGAGAGAGAGAGAGAGAGAGAGAGAGAGAGAGAGAGAGAGAGAGAGAGAGAGAGAGAGAGAGAGAGAGAGAGTGTGCGCGCGCGTGTGAGTCATGTGCTCTCTCACAAGTGAGGCACCGTATCATCACTATAGAGCAAGTGCCCTGCTGGCTAGTTATCTTTTGTGGTGCAGTTAGATTGTCAATACATGGGTCTGTCTGTCTGTTTTGTGTTGAGGCTGACTATTATGGTGTCTTGGTGATAATAACGTGCAGTTTCTACATGGTATTTCAGTCACCAGACATCCCTCAGCCGCGTTGTGCTGTTTGAACACTTTCTCAGTAGAGAAAGAGACAAACTGAGAGAACAGAAATGTGTTGTGGTTCTGTGGTGATGGATTTTATCATTTATCTGAAGGTGGATTTTATGATTTATCTGAAGGCCTATGGTCTGCATTTTAGTTTTTGCCATTGAAAATATTGCTCTCTGAAAAATTGACATTTTATTCAAGACAAATAGTTGTAAAGGTTAACCACACGTAGTATCGTTTATCATACGGAGCAGCAAGAATAAAAAAAGAAAACAGGGCATCCGGGTAGCACAGCAGTCTATTACATTGCCACCAACACGGGGATCACTAGTTCGAATCCCCGTGTTAACGCCGGCTTGGTCGGGTGTCCCTACAGACACAATTGGAAGCCGGATGTGGGTATGTGCCCTGGTCACTGCACTAGCGCCTGTTCAGGGGGGAGGGGAAACTGGGGGGAATAGCGTGATCCTCCCATGTGCTACGTCCCCCTGGTGAAACTCCTCACTGTCAGGGGAAAAGAAGCGGCTGGCGACTCCACATGTATCAGAGGAGACGTGATAGCCTGCAGGATGGCTTGGAAGAGTGGGTAATTGGCCAAGTACAATTTGGGAGAAAAAAGGAGAAAAATCAAAAAACAAAAACAAAAAAAGAAAACAAAAACATAGCATGGTCTTAGCATGCTTGGTTCATGCTTGCACACTATCTTACATATATGTAGAGTACTGGCACCTGCTTCATTCCACTGCAAACACTGCTTATTACTCATTTTAGCAGTAACACCATTACTTATATAATATATTATGGCGGCAGCCATACCAACATGTACCCTGGCTCTGCCTAATGGCGGCAGCCAAGCAGGTATGGGCTTGGCTAGTACTTGGATGGGAGAACCCCCAGGAAAAACTGAGTCGCTGCCGGAAGTGGTGTTGGTGGGCCAGTAGGGGGCAGTCTCCCCTCTGGTCCTAATAGACAAAAAAAAAACAACAAATATCAAATCCCAATGGCCCAGTGCAGTGACAGGGACACTGTGCTGTAGGAGATGCCGTCCTTTGGGTTGTTCTCAATGTATCTCAAACACTTCAAGTTGGGACCTTAGCACTGTGCTTCATAATATCTGGTATGTTAGTACTTCATGACGCTAAATCTGTTCACTTTTTATGGTAATGCAGTGACCATTAATATAGTAATGTGACCAAAAAATACCAAAACGACAACGCCTATATTGCGCCCTACAATACACTGACATTGGAAACAGTAGAGTGTGACTATATTGTTCATGCTTTTTTCTTCTTCTTCTTCAGCTCGTCATTGCTGGTCCGAGAATTTAAAAAAAAAATCAAAGACCCATAAAAATTACGAGGGTTCACTTTATACAATCAAATACTTAATAGGAGACAATAAAGTTATGACTTCAGTCCACATAGCCATGCAACTACACCCTCTGTGAAGATGCGGTGAGGAATCTCATTTTCCTTACAAAGTTGCATGAGTTTGGCAGGTGATAACTGTCTTTCCTTTATTTCCTTGTGGACACTTGTAGAATGAAGAAAACAGCCCTAGGAGAGATAAAGTTTACAGAGAAAATGGGAAGAATGCCAGGAGGCAATGGTACGGAGAGGGGCTTTCTTCTCTGTCCCCTTGGTGCTTTGGGGCCTCTTCCTTACAGTATGCATTAGGAATAATAACATGGCTCTCTTCCCCCTTGACTGCCGCTGATAGAGGTTAGGAATACATTAGCCGGCACTGTAGATTGCTGGACGGTTGGTTAGGAGAGTAGACGAAGAAAGGCGTAAACGCTCAGGAATGGACACGCTACCAGTGAAAAACCTCCTACATTACACTAGTGCTGAATTCTGATAAGTGTTTTGTTGTTGTTCTTCTTATCAGATTCTGTCCAGACATTATTTCTTCCCTTTTAAGTGCACTTTTGTTTTCCATTCCAATATAATTGAAAGAAGATACAAGGGCAGAGACTGAGAAGCTGCTGCACCCTGTTCTTCTGGTCAGCAGGTTAATTTCACGCTCCAGCCGAATATGTACAGCACCGTAAATGGGCAAAGGACCAGTCCCTGAGGATATGGAAGGATAGAAAAGGAAGGGAGGTAAAGAAGTGAAGCCAGTTGTCTTTGTTCAGAGTCAGGTAGCTGCACGATTAACCATCAGTTTCGCTCTCTCAGGAGACAGAAATAACAATGAGCCTCACTCGTATGAGGGCAAGGATTATGGTGGAGTAATGTCTCAAGTACACTTCTTCACATTGCTTACTGCTTTTTGTCTTTTCTTTTTCTTTCTTTTTTTTTGTTGGATTTTGCCCCCCCCCCCTTTTCTCCCCAATTGTATCTGGCCAATTACCCCACTCTTCCGAGCTGTCCTGGTCGCTGCTCCACCCCCTCTGCCGATCTGGGGAGGGCTACAGACTACCACATGCCTCCTCCGATACATGCGGAGTCGCCAGCCGCTTCTTTTCACCTGACAGTGAGGAGTTTCACCAGGGGGACGTAGCACATGGGAGGATCAGGTTTTTCCCCCTAGTTCCCCCTCCCCCCCGAACAGGCGTCCTGACCGACCAGAGGAGGCGCTAGTGCAGCGACCAGGACACATACCCACATCCGGCTTCCCACCCGCAGACACGGCCAATTGTGTCTGTAGGGACGCCTGACCAATCCGGAGGTAACACTGGGATTCAAACCGACGATCCCCGTGTTGGTAGGCCATGGAATAGACTGCTTCTTGTGTTTTTTAATGTAACCAGTACAGAATCAGACAAGTCATACGTAAAATTTAAAATAACCTAGTTGTTAAGAACTACTTAAACACATCTCAACAAATATGTTTATTGTGTTCAAACTTGGGTGCAGGTGAAATCAACTATGTATGTAAGTGGACACTATTTACCTTTAAGTGTATAAATGATGGATTTTTTTGGCATAAGTATTTTGAGTAACTCTTTAAATAATAGGCAATCCATTATATGTAAATTATCAAGCAATTTAAGTGAATAATAGATGTAATTGTGTTGTAATGACTAGTGATTGCTGAGTAACATAACCATTATAATGACCGCATGACATTTGATATTCACCTTCTATCAAATTTAACAGCTAATTACTTCCCCGCAACACAAAAGATTCAAGATTCACAATGTGATTTGGGAATTTAGCCCGTACAATGTTCGCATTCAAAGCTGCTGTCTTCGACTTTTCTCTATTAGTAAGTCGATATTTATCCATTTGAAACATGATGACAGCATAGCGAGTCTGTTGGACAGTTGATCAATATTACGGGACAACAATGTTCCAAAATAGTTTGATGTAGGAGGCAGAGAGAAATAGACTTGACTGATTTATTCGGACCATGAACAAGGTGTAGCAGCCATTATCGCTTGTGTGCCATTGGCTCAACAGTAAAGAGTTCCCACCCTTGTAAAAAAGGCATCCTCGGACCAAACCTAATACAGGTAACCTAATGTGTTACAAACCTCAGCAAAATATACTGTAGCACTGTTCTACAGTAATATTAATCAACCATCCAACAGAAGCATCGCCATATCAGCATCACATAGGAATCTTTCTTTCCTGCTGGAGTTGTTTCAAACACATATGTTTACCCCTGCACTAGTCTGATATAACCTGATTAAAAATGTCAACAGCGCTCTATGGAGACTGAAAAGTGTCTCCAGCTGTGGTAAACATGTCAGTTAGTATTATGTAACCTGACTTTATGGCCCAGATGGATGAAATAAGGATTTAATAGTTGCAGATTTCAGCTTTAATACCAGATTTTGATTAGAAGGAACAATCTAGACATAGAGAAAAGCCCCAGTTTTACTCATATGTTAGTCATTACTAATCATCATAGCGCAATCACATCTGTTTGAAGTGGGTATTATGCAGTTATTTCTGCATAATGAACAGCCTGTAATTTCAAGGGATACCGTGTTAGTCTTCTTTCAGCATCCCTGACAGCGATTGTGTCTCCAACAGAGGGGCCAGCAACAGCAGCAGGGTCAGGCCACTAGCCCAGATACCCTGGATCCCAGCGAGGAAACCACAGACATGGAGGACAATGAAGAGGAGGACCTGGGAGTCCTGGATGACCAGCGCAGCATCATCCTCCACCTCCTGTCCCAGCTCAAACTGGGCATGGACCTGACACGGGTAAGGAAGTGGTTCTACCTAGCTGGTCTCTGTTTTCACAGGGACAGAAGGGCGTTGTATCCCGTAAGGTCATCTGTTTTTTCAAAACACAATGGCCACTGAAGCTTGGTCTCAAGAACCAATTTGCATTGCTGAGCTGTTAAACTCTTACTGTACACAAGCCAACATGCTAATAATGACAGTCAGCTAGCTGTGTCATGATGTCGCTGAACTTCTTTTAGTCGGTATAAGGACACTGCACTGTACTCCAAGTGATGCTATTGCTCTATATTCATTAATTACATAGAACTATAATGCTAACAGCTTATTCTTATTCAGCAATTTTTCAAACTGGTTTTTGTCTATCCCATTTGAATTCGTGTTAAGTACTCTACATTATTGTGTACTAAACCTAAAAGTGAGCTCCCCTGCTGTCATCAGCTTGTCACCATGGTAGATTTTTTTTATATATAGTGACATGAGTTGTTGAATCGGATATTGTGAATACATGCAAGTACAATTCAGCTGAACACAGCTTTTGTCTCGCTCTCAAAGGACAGAGGGACAATTGCAAGGTGATGCTGACTCTAATACTTGATCTCGCTTACTTTTGCCTGTGTAACCTGCACGACAGGGGAATGGGCCTATACTTGCGCAGGGACAGTTTACAGTCTAATGTCTAAGTTCAGTGGAGATTGGTGTAGGTTTTTTTCTAGACCGGATTCTAGTACTCACCCCAAAGACAACACACACACTCGTGGGTATAGTTTACAATAAAAAAAACAATTTATTTCAACAGTTCAAAGTAAAGTTATTTCAATATCAATACTAAATTAGATGTGTTTTATATATATATATATTTTTTACTCTATTATACTTTTTAAAAGTTCTTCCTAATATTCTATTTATTGTCTATATCTATCTATATTCTATTTTATACCCTTCTAATGTATTACTCATGCAGCCATATTCTACACTAACAAATTAAAGAAAATAATCCAAAATAAAGTATGAGTGCACTCAAAGAAAATAATAAAGAAAAGAAAAGGGGGAATGATTCAGTCTTCCAATCTGTGCAAGGTGCAATGTCCAGATCCTACCACAATCACAGGGGCAAGTTAATGTAGAGGCGATGATGATGAATCCAAATCCAGGGCGATGATGGGGGCAATCCAAAGGGGGTATCCAAGGGTGTAGCAAGGGGGGTTGTTCGGGGTACAGGATTCCAGCAGCGTACAAAACACAAGAGAAAAGAGTCTTCCTTCTTCCTTCAACGGGAGATCATCTGTCTTTGGATAAAATCAAGATATCCTACGTAAATGGCTATGATTACATGGAACACAGAAAGCTGTTTACTTTTTAGCTTTGGCTAGCGGCTCACCAAGGAAGCTTCGTGGGAGGGATCTTTTTTGTCGTAGTTCAAATGTCCTGTAGCTCAAATATCCGTAGTTCAAATATCAATAATTCAGGTATCCATAGTCAAAGTTGTCCGTATTTCTAAATATCCGTATTTCTCTTCTCTATTGTCGACGGTTGTTTGCATGGTTTAAACTCTGTAGCTCGTGTGCCTCCTAGAGGCTACTCGTGGAACTTACATACGTCACAGGGTACATGTAATCATGTGGGTTACATTCTCCCCCTCTAAACCGCATCAGTCTCTGCATGCGTCTAAACACTGTATGGTCTTGCAGAGGGCACTCTAGAAGAATCAGGGACATTTCTGCCCAAACTTTCGAAAAATGAGGCCATGGCTAGGACTAAAGGTCTTCCTAGTTCACCATAACAGAGTCTCTCAGGGGGATGTCTTTCTCTGATAGATCTTCTGATCGGTTCGCTCTCAGACGGGTTTCCGTCAGACAGGTCAGCCTGGCCTGTCACACCAGTGGGCGGTGCACTCTCGGGTTCAAGTGGGTTGTTTTCAGGTGAACGTCCTTCAATAGGTCCAAATTGAGGTACAACAGTAGTGGATGATGCGGGGTCTCCCTCAGGTAAGTGTCTTCGAACAGGTTGAGAGAATTCATCTGTGACTACTTCTGTCTCACGCCCAATTGGTTTCTTTTCAAGTAACTGATTGTGAACAGACTCAGGGGTATGGGGTACTTCACTAAGGAGTGGACTATCAGATTGGGAGAACTCCGACGGACTTGGATTCAACCCGACTGGGTTCAACAGTTCCGTGGCACGTGCTAGAGGGGTGGCCTGTGTGGTTGTCCTAATGCTTTGGGGAAACCTTGTGGAGATCTGTGGATAGCAATCCTCATCCTCGTCACTGCTGGGCATATCTGGGTCAACAATATTGTCGTGCCTGGTCTGCTGCGAGACTGTTTCCCTGCGTCTCAGCCTCCTTGTTGGTAAGTTTGTGTCAGGTTCTGAGACTTTATCTGTAACAGGTAGAAAGCCGCAGGGCAGAAGAAGGTCTCTGTGAAGGGTACGGTGTGGACCTTCACCCTGTTCTTGCTTGACGACATACACTGGGCCATCTCCCATCCTCTTCACCACAGTATGGACTTCCTTTTCCCATCTGTCCGCAAGTTTATGTTTTCCTCTTAAATTGACATTCTTCACCAGGACTCTATCTCCGGTAACAAGTTCTGCGGCTCTGATCTTTTTATCAAACCTGGCTTTATTCTTCTCTCCCATCTTCTTAGAGCTTTCAGAAGCAAGTGCATAGCTGTCTTGGAGGCGCTGTCGAAGATGTTTAACATACTCTGAATGCGACTTGAATCCAATTTGGTCTGGTGTAAGGCCTAGAACCAGATCAATGGGTAGTCTTGGCTGTCTACCAAACAACAATTCATATGGAGAGTAGCCTGTGGTGTCATTTTTCGTGCAATTGTATGCATGGACTAGCGGTTTGACAAAGTCCCTCCAATGATATTTATCCTTGTCTTCTAGTGTCCCGAGCATGCTGAGAAGGGTCCTGTTAAATCTCTCGACAGGGTTTCCACGTGGATGGTATGGCGTGGTTCTGATCTTTTCGGTTCCAATCAGACAGCACAACTCCTTGATGGTGTGGGATTCAAAATCTCTCCCCTGGTCACTGAGAAGGCGACTTGGAAAACCATACTGTACAATGAAGTTTTCCCACAGTGTTTTGGCAACCGTATTCGCCTTTTGGTCTTTCGTGGGGATGGCAACGGCAAACTTGGTGAAGTGATCCGTGATGACGAGGATGTTTCTAGTGTCCTTATTATCAGGCTCAATACAGAGGTAATCCATACACACCAGTTCAAGGGGATAACTGGTCTGTATATTCTCCATATGAGCAGCATGCTGGGAATTGGCTTTCCGCCTCACGCATCTTTCACAAGTCCTACACTTCTGTTCAACAGACTGAAACATCTTTGGCCAGAAAAATCTGGAACGAACAAGATGAAGGACACGCTGAGCGCCAAGATGACCGACTTCATCATGAAGGCCTTGCAATGCTCTTTCTCTGTGGCTACTAGGCAGCACCAGCTGATAGATCTGATTCCCACGATCAAGACATTTCCTGAACAGTACTCCATCTATAAGCTCTAGTCTATTCCATTCTCTAAGGAGCAGCTTGACTTCTGACAGTTCAGAGGACATCTCTTGAAAAGTGGGTTTTCGGTTTCCTTGAATGAAACTGATCACACGTCTGATAGATGGATCCTGTCTTTGAGACTGATACCAGTCATTGTGAGTCATTCCAGGGAGGGTGCCTTGTCCAGAGAACACAAAGTCATCAGGGATGGCAGAAGCATCTAAAGCTAAGGATTCAGCAAGAATGGGGAGTTCTGGCTGCAAATAGTCAGCCAAAGTGGTCACAGAGTGGCGTTGACATAAAGCAGACAGCATGTCACCAGAAACAGTTTTGCTTTCTCCATCCAAAACCCTTTGCTTCAGCTCTTCTATCCTCGCTTTCTCCTGCTTGAACTCCTCATCTTCTTCTGACGGACTCTGGGGTCTTCTGGACAACCCATCGGCATCTTGATTGCTGATCCCAGCCCTATACTTTATGGTGAATCTGTAGGTTGACAGAGCGGCTAACCAGCGATGTCCTGCTGCATCAAGCTTTGCTGTGGTCAACACATAAGTTAGGGGGTTATTGTCTGTTAAAACCTGAAATTCTGTTCCATAGAGGTAATCATGGAATTTCTCACAGATGGCCCATTTCAAGGCGAGGTACTCTTGCTTGTGGGCAGGATAGTTTTGTTCACTTCTGGATAGTCCTCTGCTGGCATAAGCTACAACCCTCAGCTTCCCATCGTGTTCCTGATAGAGCGCAGCACCGAGACCATCGCGGCTGGCATCAGTATGCAGGACGTAAGGAAGATTGGGATTGGCGAAGGCAAGAACAGGGGCCGAAGTCAGTTTATCTATGAGAGTTCTAAAAGCAACGTCACACTCTTCAGTCCACTCATTTCCAAAAGGTAAGGTGGGATTGATGGAAGTCTTGACCCTGTCCTTCTGGTAAATCTTCCCTCTTTTCCTTGGAGCAACATAGCCAGCAGTTAGAGCATTCAATGGCTTTGCTATTTTAGAGTACCCTTCCACAAAACGTCGGTAATATCCAGCAAATCCTAGGAAGCATTTGAGCTCTTTTCTGTTGGTGGGTTGAGGCCATTCTCTCAAAGCAGAGACTTTGCTTGGATCTGTGTGGACTCCATTGGCATCTACAACATGGCCAAGGTATTTAACAGAAGTCTGGAAAAAATGGCATTTTTCAGGGTACAACTTTAGGCCATAGTCTTTGAGCCGGTTCAACACTTTCATCAATCTGGCCTCGTGCTCTTCTAGTGTGTCAGAGAAGACAATCAGGTCATCCAGAAATACTAGTACTTCATTGAGATGCAGGTCTCCAACACATTTCTCCATCAGTCTCTGAAAGGTGCTTGGTGCATTTGTCACACCTTTGGGCATACGATTAAACTCATAGAAGCCTAGAGGGCAGACAAAAGCGGTCTTGTGCTTATCTTCCTCTGCAACTTCTACTTGATAGTAGCCTGACTTCAGATCCATGACAGAAAACCATTTGGCTCCACTAAGAGCAGAGAAGGTGTCTTCGATGTTGGGGAGAGCATAGGCATCTTTGATCGTTCTCATGTTCAGCTTCCTGAAATCTATGCAGAGTCTTATTGCACCATTCTTCTTCTTGACAACTACAATGGGGGAAGCAAATGGAGACTCTGACTCGCGAATAATTCCAGCGTCTAGCAGCTCTCTTAGGTGTTGTTTGACAGCTTCTCTGTCAGAGGGATGAATGGGTCTGGGTCGCTCTCTAAAAGGGGCCTCATCCTGGAGTCGGATGCGATGTTTTACTGCAGTCGTATGACCATGAGACAAGTCATCAACAGCAAACACCTCTGGCATGCTGTTCAGCTGGTGTGTGATCCGTTTTTTCCACTCTTCTGGAATGGGGGAATCTTCCAAATCAAAGTTGGTGGTGTTACTCTGAGACTGAGGGATGTCAGGCACAGTCATATTTTGGGATTCAGACGGCATCACATACTGTGCTACCATCATTTCAGCTATCACCTGCCTTGGATGCAGTGTGACACTACGATCAGTCACATTTCTGAGAATGACAGGAATCTTGTTTAAAGATCGAAGTGGAGTTTCTATCAAGGAATTTTCAACGAACACTCCACCAGGTAAGGAAACGGCTTCAGGGGATTCGACCACGAAAAGGGAACGTGGGAAATGTTTCTTCACTCTGACATCTCCAAAGACAGACACTTTTCTTCCTGGTGGAATGGTGACAGGATGGCGTCCATGCAACTTAACATGATTGGCTGAAATCTCTTCCTGATGACTTAGGGCAACATGCTGGAACAGCAAGATACAGTCACTATTGATATTGGGCCTTTGTAAGAATTCTCTTCCATGCTTTTCTATGCCACCTTCATATAATCTGTCAAGGACATTGGTTCCAATCAATAGGGGAATCTGAGTGTTAAAATGGCAATTTGGCACAATGAGAACTAATGAAGAGACCTGTTCAGCTACGCCAGTGATGCTGCTGGGGAAGGAGATGAGGGCTTGGATATAACCCTGGTAAGGAACATGTTGGCCACCTGCACCTTCTATCTGGAAAAGAGTCTGAATGGGCTGGATGGGGAGGAACGATAAGTGGTTCAAGTAGAATGTCTCTGAAATGGTTGTTACTTGGGAACCGGTGTCAAGGATTGATTCACATTCTATTCCTTCAATGGAGACAGATGCAGTGCAGCGTGGCCCTACAAGTTCACAGGGAAGGGATAGGCTATTTTGGTATCTTTGTCTGTATCTATTTTTTCTTGTCTGGGTTCTATTCATAATATCATTAATGGGTTTGGGACTGTTATGCTGGTACTTAGCTCCTGAACGTCCCGAAACAGGAGCTGCTACTAGTTTAAAGGCATGGAGGTGAGGGTATGCGTATTCCTGTGAGCTTCACGTTTTTGTCTCAGCTTGGTGTTCTTTTGATGGACAAGAGCGGGGTTGGGGGCACTCACACAGTGGGCAGCAATGTGACCATCTCCACCACATTTAAAGCAGAACCATGGCTTGGGAAAACGACGCGTGTAAATTCGAGGTGTGGAGGCATTCATGACCATGCAGCTGGTTTCAATCTGAGTTCTGTTTGGCTGTGGTTCTTCCTTGATGGACAGGGTTGCAATTTGTTTCTTTAACTCAGCTACCTCATCGCGGAGTTTCTGTGTGTCTTCATTTTTGTTTTCGGCTGGGGCTTCGATTCCATAAACAGTGTGGGCATGCACTGAAGCTTTTGAGCTCCCTAGATGTTTCTTCATCCTATCTAGTTTAGCTGAACGACGGCCTTCTTCTGTCCTAAGCTGATGAAGCAATTCAGGAAATGAGGGTGGGCTATTTTTTTTCTGTTCAAGCTGAAGACCTAAAATCAACGAGTGGTCCCAGCATCCTCTGCAGAACTGTCTTATTAAGTGTTTTTCTGAATCTACAAGTGAAGCTCCCCCTCTAGAGATGACTTTAGTGAGGAGGGTCTGAAGTCTGAATAAATAATCAGATGGCTTCTCTCCAGAATTCTGGTTTGCACTCAAGAATGCAGCAAAAAGCTCTTCTCCATCTTCTACGACTCCAAAGGCTGATTCGATGTGGTTTACGTACGCAACAGGGTTTGCATTGACACCAAGCGGTTTCACCATGTCAGAAGCTGGACCAACCAAACTCTCTAGAACCTTTCTGATTTTTTGTGAATCGGTGACATAGGTGTCACTTAGAAGCAGCTCAACTTGAGTTCTCCAAGCTTCATAATCTACTTCCCCATTTGGCTTTGGAAGCCTACCTGAGAAGTTTCGAATTTTACTTGGGCTACTGTATGGTTGTGTTGACTCATTCTTAATAACATGTTCTACTACTACGTTCTGGATGCTCGGGGGATTAATGATGTCTTCTTCAAGGCTCATTGAATTACGCATGGATGAGTGTGTGGTTGGAGCACGGTGAATGTCAGATATAGATGGCCGTCTGTTACATTCTTGGGTCATGCTAGGCGTGTGCTCAACATCAATGCTAGGCTTAGTGTCTTGCATAGGGCTGTGTTCCGGTAAAGACGTGTTGTCAGTTTTCTGTGATGCTGTAGACCGAATGCGCCTCAGTTCATTTTTTAAGATGGAGGCATAGCCTGACATGGCACTACCACCAATAGCGCTGAGTTCTTCGAGATATTGCTGGGCTAAGTCTTTGCCTATTTCCTCTTGACATATTTGTCTAATTGTTCTGACATTCCATAGAGTAGTTGGATCAACAGGGCTAGGTATAAGGCCAAGGGTATCTGGGGTTATCCTGGTGATTGACTTTTCACACTCAAATTCTATTATTACCCTACCATTAGGTTGGTTGGGCTCATCCACAACTCTGATGCAGGATGAGATCTTCCCATGTTGTTCGAAGAAGCTTATTATCGTTTCGGCAGAGCTCATTTCATTGACACCTTCAACTAATAAGCAGTTTTGTCCATGGACTTTATACTGATTGCAAAGATCCATATTGACTGTGTTATTTTCAAAATAAAAATATATATAATCAAGTATTTTATAGAGAGGTGTGGTCAGTGGGGTAGTATATGGCCTGAAACGCTAATTAACCAATCTCCTGGCTGGCTCGCCAACTTTCTGTAACCTGCACGACAGGGGAATGGGCCTATACTTGCGCAGGGACAGTTTACAGTCTAATGTCTAAGTTCAGTGGAGATTGGTGTAGGTTTTTTTCTAGACCGGATTCTAGTACTCACCCCAAAGACAACACACACACTCGTGGGTATAGTTTACAATAAAAAAAACCAATTTATTTCAACAGTTCAAAGTAAAGTTATTTCAATATCAATACTAAATTAGATGTGTTTTATATATATATATATATATATATATTACTCTATTATACTTTTTAAAAGTTCTTCCTAATATTCTATTTATTGTCTATATCTATCTATATTCTATTTTATACCCTTCTAATATATTACTCATGCAGCCATATTCTACACTAACAAATTAAAGAAAATAATCCAAAATAAAGTATGAGTGCACTCAAAGAAAATAATAAAGAAAAGAAAAGGGGGAATGATTCAGTCTTCCAATCTGTGCAAGGTGCAATGTCCAGATCCTACCACAATCACAGGGGCAAGTTAATGTAGAGGCGATGATGATGAATCCAAATCCAGGGCGATGATGGGGGCAATCCAAAGGGGGTATCCAAGGGTTCCAAAAGGGTGTAGCAAGGGGGGTTGTTCGGGGTACAGGATTCCAGCAGCGTACAAAACACAAGAGAAAAGAGTCTTCCTTCTTCCTTCAACGGGAGATCATCTGTCTTTGGATAAAATCAAGATATCCTACGTAAATGGCTATGATTACATGGAACACAGAAAGCTGTTTACTTTTTAGCTTTGGCTAGCGGCTCACCAAGGAAGCTTCGTGGGAGGGATCTTTTTTGTCGTAGTTCAAATGTCCTGTAGCTCAAATATCCGTAGTTCAAATATCAATAATTCAGGTATCCATAGTCAAAGTTGTCCGTATTTCTAAATATCCGTATTTCTCTTCTCTATTGTCGACGGTTGTTTGCATGGTTTAAACTCTGTAGCTCGTGTGCCTCCTAGAGGCTACTCGTGGAACTTACATACGTCACAGGGTACATGTAATCATGTGGGTTACACCAGCAAGATATTATTTATTTAGTGCCCCCAATTTCCAGCCTCCATCTGCTTAGCCCGTCATCCTCTCTTCTTTTGCTAGCATCATCGCATCATTATAGCATCTGCCATGTGTAGTGCATAGCAAATTCAGAAACTATTGTAGACACATTTCATACAATAATTTGTGGATGACATTTTAAACTATTTGAGCCTAAGGCTTATAAATGACAATGAATGATTCCCTTCGTATTTCTGTGTCACTCTGGCTCTCCAGTTTGGATATCAAGGGGGACCAAAAATGATAGGCCCAAAATGCCTTTTTGGGTTTAAACCACTAGTTTAAGAAATCAAAAACACACAAGTTCACAAGACTAGCTGATTGTGATTTAAAAGCTCCATTATGGTTTGCTTCTGAAGTACTGCTTCTCTCTCACTCTCTCTTTCTCTCTCTCTCTCTCTCTCTTCCTTTCCCTGACTCCGTTTGTCAGTCTCTCCTCGGTCTTTCTTGTCATCTCCTACTTCTTTTTTCCTCCATTAGCTCTTTTGCTGTTTTTCTTTCCTTTACTGCAAATTGGTTGTAATCAGCGGTCATACAGTTGACACTTGGGCGATTGTTGTGACTGGTTGAAACCCAGTGTGCTGTTATCAGATCTGGCCTTCTCAGACCAGTGAGCCCAGGCTGTTGTTTGCTGATGGACCAGTTCTCTGATCAGCAAAGATAATGTGCTGACCGTGGGACTTAACCACAGTGATTTTCACCTTTAAAACCTGGGACCCCATGGTTCCCACCACTTCCCACCATAAACAGTAGTCAGCACAGGTATATTGCGAAAGGGGTGTTAGTATTGTTGTGGTCAATTTTTCTGATAAAGCATATGTTCTTTGGACATAAGTGGAAATCTGTCTGTCTGTCCATCATCCATCCATCCATCAATACACCCATTCATCGATCTACCTAGGCATCATTTTGTCCATCTTTCCAACCATCTATTTATCCATGCATCCACCCATTCTTTCCATTTATCCATCCATCATCCATCCGTTAATTCCTCCATCCATGCATCCACCACCCATTCATCTGCCCGTGGGGTAGCTAATCCCATTTCTCTGTCCATATTGATCCATGGCGTTGCAGTGTCAGAGGGATCGATGCTGTGGATCTGACCCTCTGGCATGGCTCCACTGAGAAGGGGTAATGTGAATGAGAGGAGACAGTGAGTGGAAAGCTTGGTTGCATAACGGGGGTTGAGTTTATGTAACCTGATGAGAGGTGGTTAGTTTTGTAATTCTCTTATTCCAATTTGTGACAGAAATCCTCCATAATGCTCAGCTAAGTCATGACCTACTTTGCATACATATAAACTTCTGTGCGTACTGCTCCTGCTGCTCCTTTAGACTGGGATGCATCATTAGCATGATAAATGAACATTATCATCCAATTCTATTCTATTCTAATCTAGTCATAATAATAAAATAAAAACAATACATTTTATTTGAATAGCACTTTTCAAGGTGCACAAATATGCTTTACATACAATAAAAAAACATAAACGCAATACACCAAAAACATGTTGCACACGACAATAAAAGCAATTCCAAAAAGGTGAGTTTTGATTGATTTGAACGTGGACAGATCAATGCAGCCTCTGATATATTTGGGGAGATAGTTCTAAAGGGAGGGGGCAGCTATGGAGAAGGCGCTGTCACACCAAGTCTGGTGCTTGGTTCTGTGTGGTGGAGACAGGAGGTTGGCATCAGAGGAAAACTGCAGGAAGGAGTATGTTATTGGAGCAGGTCGGAGAGGTAGGAAGGGGCCTGGTTATGAAGGGCTTTGTGAGTGAGGGGAAGGAGTTTAAATTGGATCTGTTGTGGGATAGGAAGCCAATGGAGGTTCTGGGGGACAGGAGTAATGTGGTCACAGGAGCGGGAGCAGGCGAGCAGCAGAGTTCTGGATGTACTGGAGTTTGTTTAGGACTTTAGATGATGAGCCATAGAGAATGCTGTTGCAGTAGTCAATTCTGGACGTGATGAAGGCATGGATCAAAGTTTCAGCAACAGAGAGGGAGAGTAATGGGCACAGAAGAGTTATGTTTGTATGTGGAAGAAGACAGTTCTATTTAATTGATGTGGTGTTCAAAGGAGAGGTTGCTGTTGAAAATTATTTTGAGGTTCCAGATGTATGGGGAGGGAGACAGAGTGGAGTTATCGACAGAGAGGCAGAAATTGTGAGTGGTTTTGGTGTGGGATTTGAGGACGGTGATGGTCATTTTAGATTTAGCACAATTTAGTTTGAGGAAGTTGGCTCATAGCCATGATTTAATTTCAGTGAGGCAGCTGGTCAGACTGGAGTAAGTTGTAGTAGTGATGGATTGAGTGGAGATGTAGAGCTGGACGTCATTGGTGCAGCAGGAGAATTGGAGACCATGACATTGATGATGTTACCAAGGGGGGAGCATGTAAAGGATGAACATGAGAGGACCAAGCACCGAAACCTGGGGGGATGCCTTGGGACATAGCGGTGAAGGAGATGTAGTTGTTGATGCTGATGAACTGTTATCTGTTTGTGAGATATGAATTTAGCCAGGAGAGGGACTTATCAGTGAAAGTTGAAGGAGGATTCAAGGTGGGAGAGAAGAGTGGTGTGGTTGATGATGTCGAAAGCTGCAGTGCAGTCGAGTAGGATGAGAATGTTGAGGTGGCCAGAGTTTGCGGAGAGGAGGAGGTCATTGATGACTTTAAGGAGGGCTGTTTCTGTGCTGTGCTGTGAGTGCAAAACAGATTGACATGGTTTGAACAGGTCCTTGGAGATGAATTGAGCTTTGAGTTTGGAGGTGACAACACGTTCTGGTATTTTTGATAGAAAAGGGAGATTGGAGATAGGCCAGAAGTTGCTCATGAAATCAGGGTTTAGTCCATATTTTTTGAGGATGGGAGTGGCAGCAGCCAGTTTAAGTGCGGGACTGAACCAGAGCTGAAGGAGAAGTTAATGATTTGAGTGGGGAAGTTGATATGTTGTGTGAAGTTGAAGCATTGTAGCAGTTCCAGGAATTCTATAGCAGATATACAGTCAGTGTCATCAATGTGGCTATTAAAATCACCCAGGAGTAGAATGCCAGGTGAGATGGCACATAGCTGGGTCAGGATGAGTTTGGCTTCGGGGTGGGGGGGGTAGACAATGGCAGTGACCAAGCGAATGGGACCAGAGAGTTTGAAGGCAGGGTGTTCGAAAGAATGAGCGGCAGGAATGGAAATGGAGGTTGTTCCTTCGAGCAAAACCACCTCCCCACCTCTCAAGATGAGGTTTATCAATATATGTGAATCCTGTGGGTGTGGTCTGTTTGAGGAAGAAATAGTCCAGAGGTTTATGCCATCTTCAGTGAAGCAGAGGAAATCAAAGTTACTGTCAGTTATACATTCATTCAGAATAAGGCTTAAACAAAACCAATTTCAGGTGATGTTGCTATATGATAGGTTGTGAGGACTGAGGAAGGGGTTGGAGATTGGACTGATTCACAAGTCATCTGTTGTGGGGACAGTGAGGGTAATGATGTCTGTTGGTAATACGGTGAAGAATGGGAAGAGGTAGAAGAGCAGTGCAATCATACCACAAGGGGGAGCTGATGTGAGCGAAGGACGCGACAGTCATTTTGGGCAAATGGGGAGAAGAGGGTACAGGAAGGCACGTGTGTGATGTAAATAGTCAATCCCATGTGGAGGACGGAACAGCGCGTCCTAAGCTACTACCTAACATGTTAGGTCACATGCTTGCTGCTAATTTGCTTACTGTCTGTTCTATTTTCAGGTAAGTCAATGTAAATACAAACATTTGATTATGGACGCATAATGTTGTGGTTCTCGGCTGCAATTAGTCCGCCATCTCTAAAATTACATAAAGGTGAGGTATTTCATATAAGACTTATTTCCGTATCATTCTGAAGTATTGTAGGAGTGCTCTGGGCTGTGTCTTTTTTCCATCTCAAACACAGAAACAACAAGGTATGCATAAATCTGCAAAACATCTGCACACACACACACACACACACACAAACACACACACACACACACACACACGCATATGCACGCTCACTTATTTATAAACAGTAGCAGATGTTTGTTTTGATGCATGCTCAATAATCCAGGTAAGAAAATCAAAGAAGGTTGAATCAGTTCATCTAGCTACAACGTTTATTGACAGATAAGTTTCATCACTCAACTAAGTGACATCTTCAGTCTAAACTGACTGTAGGTATCCCCACCCTTAGAAAATATACAGTGCCTAACTACTGAAACTAACGACCAGTTTCATATACAAATATGGGTGTGATTATTGATCATGTGTACTATACTATGCTGTACTATACTATACTATACTATACTATACTATACTATATGTGCACATCCTTGATAGGGAGGAATTATGGTTTGAACAGGGAGTCAGAGGCCATCTATGTTAAAAGGGAACGACCATCCCTGAACCGGGGGGGGGGGGGGCTAAGAGTTGCCATCTTACAATGCTGTGATTGCAGCTATTCCCCAACCCTCTGTGAATAGTACTCATGGCCATCAAAACTCTAGTTAATGGGCACACCCAAATGCTACGTTTTTTCTGGATTTATTTTTCCCACCAGTTATCTACCAGTCCAATGGCAAAGTTTAACTTGGGCATCCAATGAGAAGCCGAAATAGGCGGGACTAATCACGACCACGAGAGTTCAATAACAGCTGCAACGTAAGCAGTCTTTTTCTCTGTAGCAAGAAGAACCTGTGTGAGTTTAGCGAGAAAATTAAATGCAGTGTCAATAGCAACGGATTCTACCTCGAAGGACTTGTAACCAAAAGTTTAGAGATGAGTATTCTGAACTATTTCCGTTTATCAAGCCAAGTAAACTCTGATTTTTATGCGCATTGTGAGTACTGCAGATACATTTCCAAACGTGGTGGGTTGAATGATTTAAACGAGCACAATAAAACCATCAAACATGGCAGATATGCGAAGGTCGTCAGATATACCAAATCAATAGACGGATTTTTCACTGACCAAAGTGAGTGTGGAATTATCAACGCAGAGACATTATTTACCAATTTTACTATAGAGCACAATTTACCTATTGCTGTTTCAGATCACATAGGTCACCTCGTTAAAGTGGCGTTTCCGGGCACCAAAATTGCCTCAAAGTATTGCGTGTGCAAGAACCAAGACACCTGCTATTACAGAAACCTTTGCAGCTATGTCGGCGGCCGACTTGGCCACTATGTTAAAAGTCAAAATTTTCTCACTTGCAACTGATGGCAGCAATGATAAAGACGCACAACTATATCTAGTTGTTGCACACTATTTTAATGAAGAAGTAGGTAGTGTCGTGATTCAACTTGCATTACCTGCATGTGAAGTGATCCAGTCAACAAGCGAAAATATATTCAAGATGGTTGACACGGTGCTACAGTCATTTAACGTTCTGTGGTTGAACTGCATAGCATTTAGCACAGACAATGCTGCTGTAATGATAGGTCTACACAAAGGTGTAGCATTCTTCATAAAGAAGCGAAACACCACAATCCACATTCAAGGCTGTCCTTGTCATTTAATACACATAGCCGCACAGAACGCGACATCCAAGTTGCCATCAAGGATGGACGAACTTCTCACTGACATATATTATTACTTGGAAAAAAGCAGCAAACATCAGAAACAACTCCAGCAATGTCAAGACCTGTGTGGTACTCTGATCAGGAAGATCCTGAAACACGTAAATACAAGGTTTGTGATAAGACGGTTCATTTTTAGCCGTTTTTAACTTGATGTTAGCTGGCAATTAAATAGTTATAATGGCGTGCAACTGGCCAATTCTGTCCCAAGGAAAATATAGCTGTTTAGCAGATTGTGGTTATAATGCAGCAATTATTGCAATTTGTATTTAAGGTACAATTTGTATTTAAGGTGGTTGAGTTTAGGCCCGTGCATTGACAGACTGTTGGGCCAGTGGCCTGCACTCATGGAGTTCTGCAAAGGTACCACGTGGTCATCAGTTGATTGGTTACAAATGACGACTCATTCAACTCCCTACATTATTAAGGTGATAACGTTTTATTGCTCTCACCTAAATGTGTAATATAGCAAATAGTAGTCCTTTAATTTCAAACATCCCTCCATCCATTATCCAAACCACTTATCCTGCTCTCAGGGTTACCGGCAGGCGGGGAGACACCCTGGACAGGCTGCCAGACCATCACAGGGCCTGTAGTAGTCCTTTAATTTCAAACAGTAATAGATTAATGTATTTGAGTTAGGGCCTTGCAGTGTTAAATTAGTTTTTTATTAGGTCAGAGCAAGGTTGGGCAAAAATCCAGGGGTGAGACACAAGCAAACATAGACAGACCTGGGACATCTGCTAGTGGTAAAGGTACCATCTGATTATCGCTCATCTTGTCCATAGCAGTGAAGCTATTTGTTATCCAATTAATCATCTTATACATTGACTGCATCAACAATACAATAGTGTAGTAACATGATACAAGCAATCAGTTTAACAAATAGTTGGCATTTTACCAGGATGAACTTATGTGGGTCCATTTATTGGAGTATAGGCTCAACAATGACATCCAGATCAGTGTCCATTAACAAAACCAGACCTGGGACATCTGCTAGTGCTCAAGGTACCATCTGATTACCCCTCATATTGTCCACAGCAATGGAGGTATTTGTTACACAAAGAATATAAAGCATCATATAAAGCAGGGGTGGGCAATCTCATCCAGAAATGGCCAGTGTAGGTGAAGGATTTTGTCCCAACCAAGCAATTAGACACCTGTGTCTCCTCATCAAGTTTCTCACCAAAGACTCTACTGGTTGATTAGTGGGATCAGGTGTGTAACTGCTTGGTTGGAAAAAAAACCTTCACCCACACTGGCCCTTTCTGGATAAGATTGCCCACCCCTGAAAACAGTAGTCTGTAAATCATGCAAAGATTACTTAATTTGGCTCATTGCATTGGAGTGTAGTCTCGGTTGCTTTGATTTTTTAGTTAGTAGGTCTGTGCAAGTTTGTGCAAAAGATAAGGGATGAACCAATACGGGGATCTCTGGTTCAAATCCCCATCTTGCCTCCGGCTTGATCGGGCATCCCTACAGACACAACTGACCGTGTCTGCGGGTGGGAAGCTGGATGTGGGTATGTGTCCTGGTCGCTGCACTAGCGCCTCTTCTGGTTGGTCAGGGGCGCCTGTTCAGGGGAAGGGGGAACTGGTGGGGAATAGCGGGATCCTCCCATGCGCTACGTCCCCCTGGCTAAACTCCTCACTGTCAGGTGAAAAGAAGCAGCTGGCAACTCCATTTGTATGGGAGGAAACATGTGGTAGTCTTCAGCCCTTCCCAGATCGGCAAAGGGGGGGTGGAACAGCAACCAGGACGGCTCGAAAGAGTGGGGTAATTGGCCAAAAAGTACAATTGGAGAGAAAAAGGGAGGGAAATATAAAAAGAAAAAAGAAAAAAAAGACGAGACAAGGGATGAGCCGGCATGCTGGCATGACACTTGTGTTGCCAGAGGGCTCTGCACTTTGGTCCTGAGTGCCCTTCGTGCACGTGTCCTTGCTATGGCACATGAGGGCCACTTGGGCATAGTCAGGCTCAAACAACAATGCCGGGATGTCAAATGGTGGCCAGGGATCAACAGAGACATTGAAACCCTGGTCAAGGACTGCACTGCCTGTCTGCTCAGCGGCAAGACCAGGGCTCCAGCCCCACCCCCGCCCATGCAGCCCCTGAACTGGCCATCCCAACCCTGGGAGCATCTACAACTCGACATCTGCGGCGAGCTGCATGGGGTACCACACCGTCAGCGGTTTCTTGTTGTGACCTATGACCGCCACTCTAAGTGGCCGGAGGTGACACCTGTGGACTCGGTTACAGCCAATGTGTTAATTGATATTTTAGACTCACTTTTCTCAATGGGGTTTGCCCAAGGAAATCAAGACTGATAATGGGCCCCAGATGGTCTCACACGAACTGTCCTGCTACCTGGAAGAGAAAGGGATCTGCCATATTCGCACACACTGCTAGACACTGCTACACTATCTCGCCACTCCACATGCCACCACAGGATCTCCCTGGACAGCCAACATGCAAAAAATTGTACATTGGGCCTTCTATCCTGAAACCAAGTGGTGTCAACTGGAATCACATTCATGTTACTCCTCCTCCTTAAAAGCTTTGGTGTGCCATGCTAACAGACTTATATACCCAAACAATATACAGATCCAATAGTCATATCCACTTTGAAAATCTGGCAGCAAATCAAATAACACTGTGGCTGGAACACACTCCCCCTTAACACCCCCAATATGTAATAATGAACTGTTCAAACCTGCTAAGATTGATGCCAGATTTTCTTTTTGGGACAGACAAAGCCTTAGTACAATTGGTGATTTCTATAGTGAAGGCCCATTTTCCAGCTTCGCTCAGTTGTGTAATACCTTCAACCTACAGCAATCTGACCTCTTCAGGTACTTTCAAATTTGACATTTCCTCAAATCAAACACACCTTCTTTTCCAGAACTTGGCATTATGCCTGACGATCGGTGGGCGAACTCATACAATTCAAAATAGTTCACGGGGCACACTATAGTAAATCTAAACTTGCCTTGTAATCTCACTCATATGTTCTGGTCATGTCCGAGCCTGGGGGGAGTACTGGAAATCTTACTTTCAAGTCATTTCAGTAATATTAGAACAAGCAATAGAACCATCCCCACTGACTGCTATGTTTGGTTTACCTGAAGCTGGCAAAAATATGTCAGTAAAGCAAGCCATTATAATTTCATTCACCTCTGTAATAGCCCGTCGGCGAATACTTTTACTATAGAAGAAACCATTACCCCCATCTCCTACTTGGCTGCATGATACCATGTCTGTTTTGGAGTTGGAAAAGATCAAATTCTCCATAGGAGGTTCGACAGACAAATTTTACTGTCACTGGCAGCCTCTGATCTCTTATGTTAAGAGTCTGACCTCCCTTTCCCCAGAATGACTACTCAGATGAGACGATTAATACAACTTAGCAGCTAAATCCTACAGTTTGGTAGCACATTGAAAGTCTTCAAATCTCCCAACAACTTATTATGCACTGTAATGGCCCATACATGTACACTTTGCTCTCATTTATGCTTGTATGTGTGTGTATTTTTTTCTTGATCTCTTTGTTTTACACTAATGTACCTCATTTATTATTGTTATTATTATTCGTAACAGTAATGTCTTTTTGTTATTATTGTCATATTTCCTTGTCCTAAGACAAGGAGCTCAAAAGACTAAGTGGTTGGGGGGGGGGGGGTAGAGGAAGGGGGGGGTTGGATGGGTTCAATAATGGAACAATTTATGTTAATGCATTGTTTTAAGTTTTCCTAAAATGTTTGTTTTCCTAAAATGCCAATAAAATAATAAAATATCCATTAAAAAAAAGAAAGAAAAGAAGACGACCTGGGATGACACCCCACACCCCGAGGTTCGAACCTAGGACCTGCTGTCACTGTGAGGTGACAGCACTAACCACTGGGTCACCATGCCGCTGTGGGTTAAATGCAGAAAAAGAATTGCCCCATGTGGATTAATAAAGTAGTAAAAAAAAATCCCTTACTCTTTACTTCAAAACAAATGTATGAACTACCAGCAGGTGAATGCAGATCTTTTCTACAAGAGGCGATGCTTATGCGAAATGATGCCGTTCTTTTGCGAAACACTTCCACTTTTTTCCTACAGGGTCAACAAAAATCCCAAATTCCTCAAAGCAGCTTTAATTTCGTTCTCATCCTCTCTCTCTCTCTCTCTCTCTCTCTCTCTCTCTCTCTCTCTCTCTCTCTCTCTCTCTCTCTCTCTCTCTCTCTCCCTCTGTCTTAGGTGGTGCTCCCAACCTTCATCTTGGAGAAGCGCTCCCTGCTGGAGATGTATGCCAACTTCATGGCTCACCCCGACATGTTCCTCTCAATCACCGCTGGCTCCACGCCCGAGGAGCGCATCATCCGCTTCGTCGAGTACTACCTGACTGCCTTCCACGAAGGACGCAAGGGCGCTGTGGCCAAGAAGCCCTACAACCCCATCCTGGGGGAAAACTTCCGATGCTCTTGGGAAGTGCCTCACGACCGCGTCCGACCCCTCAGGACTAACAGTTTTACCAGTCCCACCTCCGTCCCCACAACCTCAACCACATCTGCAGGCCCTGGGTCCTCTCAGAGGGGGGCAGACGGTGTAGGGGGAGGAGGTAAATCAGACTGCTATCATGTTCGTTTTGTGGCAGAGCAGCTGTCCCACCACCCACCCGTGTCGGGCTTCTACTGCGAGTGCAAAGAGAGGAGGATGTGCATCAACACTCATGTTTGGACCAAGAGCAAGTTCATGGGCATGTCCGTTGGAGTCTCCATGGTTGGGGAAGGTAAGCAGTCACGTAGTTAGTGCTTGACCGCATTTTGAAGTAAAGAAATCTGTCCAGGCAATTAAACAAAAACCTGTTCCTTGTCCAGGTCATCAGCAAACAGAGGACATTTTGACTGAACTAAAATAATCCATATTGCTTTAATGGATCTAAGCTGACAAAGGTTTAATTTGTTTAATTTGTGTTTCAGCATGTAGGTTAGAGGCACTATAGAAGACTTCTGCCTGAAGCAAGACAATTTTTCAAAACATAGTACTGCTGTTGGACCCCCTAGGATGACCATAGCACCCCAAGAAGTGTTTCCAGTTACATTATGTAGTTATTCATTATACATTATAATGTGCAGTTTTGAAATTGAAATACAATGTAATATAAATGGCTTGTCTCTATGAGGATAGCTGCTGGGCTTACTGATACTGTGGCATTCATAACATAATCACATAACATATCTGTGAACCGTTTCTGAGTAATTGTTGGCGTTGTGAATATATATATATATAGCTTTGTTAAAAGAAACACTCAACGGTAGGGAAAGTGCTCAACGAATAAGGAGCAAAATAATCCAGTGAGTCAAGTAAATTCTTTGAGAGAGTACAAGCCTGTTTCATGTCACAAGCAATCATCAGCTGTCAGTAAAGCCACACAGGAGAGAACATACCATTGTTCTTTCACCCCTTACGCAAACTATTGTTATGGGGCCTCATGATTTCCAAATTAAGAACTGGCTTTATTGTATCATCATGAAAAGTAAAAAGATGAGGCATCTGGGTAGCGTAGCGGTCTATTCCGTTGTCTACCAACACGGGGACCGTCAGTTCGAATCCCTGTGTTACCTCCTGCTTGGTCAGGTGTCCTACAGACACAATTGGCCGTGTTTGCGGGTGGTAAGCTGGATGTGGGTATGTGTCCTGGTAACTGCAGTAGTTCCTCCTCTAGTCAGTTGAGGTGCCTGTTCAGGGGGAGGGGGAACTGGGGGGAATAACGTGATCCTCCCACGCGCAACGTCCCCCTGTTGAAACTCCTCACTGTCAGGTGAAGAAGAAGCGGCTGGCGACTCCACGTGTATCAGAGGAGGCATGTGGTAGTCTGCAACCCTCCCCGGATTGGCAGAGGGGATGGAGCAGCGACCAGGACAACTCGGAAGAGTGGGGTATTTGGCCGGATACAATTGGGGAGGAAATGGGGGGGGGGAAATCCCCCCCCCCAAAAAAGGAAAAAAAAGATCAGAGTGGACATGCTCATTTTAAACTTTTACAAAGGTACAACTTATCTATGATTTACAATCATGTTTAAAACACCAACTTGCACAAATTACAATTGACTGAATCAGACACCTGCAACTACAGAGGTATAAATTTGATCAGTCACAACATGAAGATATGGGAAAGAGTAATAGAAGCTAGGTTAAGAGGAGATTTTGCTTTGAGAATGTTGATTGAGAACTAGAGAGAAGGCCAGAAGGAGTTACATTGTGTCTTTAGAGAAAGCATAGACAGGGTGCCGAGAGAGGAGGTGTGGTATTGTATGAGGAAGTCAGGAGTGGCAGCAAAGTATGTAGGAGTAGTGCAGGGTATGTATGAGGGAAGTGTGATAGTGGTGAGGTGTGCAGTAGGAGTGACGAATGAGTTCAAGGTGGAGGTGGGATTACATCACGGATTGGCTCTGAGCCCTTTCTTGTTTGCAATGGTGATGGACAGGTTGACGGATGAGATCAGGCAGGAGTCTTCGTGGACTATGATGTTCGCAGATGACATTGTGATCTGTAGTGAGAGTAGGGAGCAGGTTGAAGAGAGCCTGGAGAGGTGGAGGTATGCACTGGAGAGAAGAGGAATGAAAGTCGGTAGGATCAAGATGGAATACCTATTCGTGAATGAGAGGGAGGACAGTGGAATGGTGAGGATGCAGAGGTGACGAAGGTTTATTACGTTTAAATAATTGGGGTCAACTGTTCAAAGTAACGGGGGGGGGTGTGCAAGAGAGGTGAAGAAGAGAGTGCAGGCAGGGTGGAGTGGGTAGAGAAGAGTGTCAGGAGTGATGACTGCAAGAGTGAAAGGAAAGGTTTACAAGATGGTTGTGAGACCAGCTATGTTATATGGTTTGGAGACAGTCCCACTGACAAAAAGACAGGAGGTGGAGCTGGATGTGGCAGAGTTGAAGATGGTAAGATTTTCATTGGGATTGACGAAGAACGACAGGATTAGGAACAAGTATATTAGAGGGACAGCTCAGGTTGGACAGTTTGGACACAAAGCAAGAGAGGCAAGATTGAGATGGCTTGGACATGTGTGGAGGAGAGATGCTGGGTATATTGGGAGAAGGATGCTGAATATGGAGCTGCCAGGGAAGAGGAACAGAGGAAGGCCAGAGAGGAGGTTTATGGGTGTGGTGAGGGAGGACATGCAGGTGGCTGGTGTGACAGAGGAAGGTGCAGAGGACAGGAAGAGATGGAAACGGATGATCCACTGTGGCGACCCCTAATGGGAGCAGCCGAAAGTAGTAGTAGTAGTAGTAGTAGTAGTAGTAGTAATAATACCATGTAACTTGTTACTGCTGTTGAGGGACCAGTGAGCTTAATTTTTTACTTTGGTTGAAGGTTTTGATAGTCCTTTATGAGTCCAGCATATTCTGTGAACCCAGGGAGGATGAAAGCCATTTAAAAAAAAAATCATCAAGACAAATGTAATAATGTCAAATCTGCAATTTCTCAGATTTTATTCTACAGTGAAATGTTTTCTCTTTGAAAACGTTGGTTGATTTGATTTTAAAACTTCTATCAAACATCGGGCCGGATGCTCTGTCCATGACCATGGCAATATGTTCACCTCTTCTGTTAGAGTTATTCTAACACACATCTTCACCTCCGGCAAATGATGCTAACTGGTGCAAATATTTTGACTTGATGGTCAGCAACTGTTCGTAACTAGAACTGTTGTGTGTGTGTAAAAGTACATAGCTATATATTGTGCAGCGTCCATCTGTGTGTTTTTGTCAGCAGAGAATGCTGGACTGGTGTGGTAGCCATTAGCTGGGAGCCAATTAAGCCTAACAGTAATTAGGCCAGAATTAAGTGTTAATTAGGACTGAGCCTCAGCACTCCTCACCCGCGTCGGTAGCATACAATATGCTAATGGCTCAAGCAGAGAACATTTAGTCTCCAATGAAGTGTGTGTTTGTGTGTGTCTTTGTACGCATTTGTGTGTCAAGCTTGTTTGTGTAACTCTGTTTTGCCTGGGAGGTGTGTGAGCATGTGTGTGTTTCTTCACTCCTGTGTGCTAATATCTCTGCCTGTGTGTAAATTGCAGGCAGTGGAGCATAAGCTAATGAGACAATATTTTCTTGTCAAATGGGGATAGCTTGGGTAATTTAATGTACAACATTACACAACAAGGAATGCTACTCAATGCCGATTGAGTTTTACTGTAGCATGACAATGTTTCAGTATTGAACAATCAAGACTGACCATGGTAAATGCATGATATGGTAATGTCAATAGTGACAAAGGTGGGGGGGGGCTTCTCTATAACTGCGGGAAAAAGGACTTATTGGGAGAGACTGTCCAACAGATATCAAGGAAAGACATGAAACCGATCTGATTAGATATTGTTTTTGTTGAACAATGTCTGCTCAGGTCTGTGTTACCTCTGAGGAAGGTAGACCACAGCAACCTCTGTAGTACTAATATAGGAGAGTTGCACAAAAATGTCACGCCACCTTATACTTTTCTCTAACACTAAAGATCATACAAATTTCATTGGCAAAGGCACACATTTAGTTTCAGCACAGATACATAAGTATGTTTTTTTTTCTGGAAATGCTTTGAATGTGTGGCTTGATGAGACATATATAACTACCATCAGTCACATACTGGATTAGTTACTCACTGGTATTTGTTGACAAGCCCGCTCTGACCTGTTCCAAGCTGATGAATGGAATGTGTCCTGGTTGCCTCAGAAAGTTGTAGAATGGCTTGAGTTACATTATGTTGCTTAATATCTATATTTTCCTGATCAAAAATGGATTAGCTTCTGCTGTGTGTGTGACAGTGGTGCTAGCTGTGATTGATTGCATCATCACTGCTTGGAGACTTGGAGATACTTACACACACACGCACGTACAAAGTCAAACCACATCAGGTAAAATATGTATACTTCTAAATCACAATTTTAGACCTCATAGCAAGAAGGTCCTGGGTTCGAGCCCTGGGGTAGTCCAACCTTGGGGGTCATCCCAGGTCATCCTCTGTGTGGAGTTTGCATGTTCTCCCCGTGTTTGCATGGGTTTCCTCCGGGTGCTCCAGCTACCTCCCACAGTCCAAAGACATGCAGGTCAGGTGAACTGGCCATATTAAATTGTCCCTAGGTGTAAATATGTGCGTGCGTGTGTGTGTGTGTGTGTGTGTGTGTGTGTGTGTGTGTGTGTGTGTGTGTGTGTGTGTGTGTGTGTGTGTGTGTGTGTGTGTGTGTGTGTGTGTGTGTGTGTGTGTGTCAGCCCTGTGATGGCCTGGTAGCCTGTCCAGGGTGTCTCCCCACCTGCCGCCCAAATGACTGCTGGGATAGGCTCCACCATTCCTGCGACCCTGAGAGCAGGATAAGCGGTTTGGATAATGGATGGCTTTTTTACATTCAAAATTATATTCTGTTCGGTGTACAATACCCCCTACCCATCCTCTGACCCTCGATTCAGATGAGGAAAAAGCCCCACAGAAAAAAAGTTTTTCAGAGAAAGAAATATGGGAGGAACGTTATGTAGTACATCAGAGAAGGGACCCCACTTCCAGGATGGATAGACATGCAATAGGTGCTGAATGGGCAGAGTAGACAAGCAATAACAGCTTTACAAGAGGCACTAAAAGATTATACATTTTGGAGAAATAATGCAGAACATATCAAATTCATACATGTTACTGTATAGCAAAATAGGCGAGACTTTATTACTCTATAACTTAAGTTAGGCAACCCTTCAGTTACCAGATGACCTCCTCTACCTTCGAGCCACTGTTGCTACCACTGTCTTAGTAAGGTGTTGGGTCACCACGAGCCTCCAGAACAGCTTCAGTGCTCCTTGTCATAGATTCTACAAGTCTCTGAACTCTACTGGAGGGATGAACACCATTCTTCCAAAAGATATTCCCTCATTTGGTGTTTTGATGATGGTGGTGGAGAGTGCTGTCTAACACGTCAGTCCAAAATCTCCCATAGGTGTTCAGCTGGGTTAAGATCTGGTGACTGTGAAGGCCACAGCATATGATCAAGGCTCAGCATTTTTGGTTTTTACCGATTTTCACTGAAAAATGCCCTGATTTTTTTAAAAGGAGCAGATCGGTTTAAACTGATTTTCACCCGGATGTTATGTCTCCACAGATTATTTTCACTGAAAAATACCGTAAAAATAAACACTGATAAATTCCCGGATTTTTTTTTTAATTAAAAACCGAAAAACGCTGAGCCTTGCATATAATTTACATCATGTTTATCCTCATCAAACCACTCAGTGACCCCTCGTGCCCTGTGGATGGGGGCATTGTCATCCTGGAAGACATCAGGATAGAAATGTCTCATCAGGGCATCTGAGTGGCATGGCGGTCTATCCTGTTGCCTACCAACACGGGGGTCGCTGGTTTGAATCCCCATGTTACCTCCGGCTTGGTCGGGCATCCCTACAGACACAATTGACCGTGTCTGTGGGTGGGAAGCCGGATGTGGGTATGTGTCCTGGTCACTGTACTAGCACTTCCTCTGGTCGGTCAGGGTGTCTGTTCGGGGGGGGATAGTGTGATACTCCCACGCGCTACGTCCCCCTGGTGAAACTCCTCACTGACTGGTGAAAAGAAGCAGCTGGCAACTCCACATGTATCGGAGGAGGCATGTGGTAGTCTGCAGCCCTCCCCGGATCGGCAGAGGGGGTGGAGCAGCGACCGGGACGGCTCAGAAAAGTGGGGTAATTGGCTGGATGCAATTGGGGAGAAAAGGAGGGGGAATCCAAAAGAAAAAAAAAGTCTCATCATAGGATAAAGGTGATCACTCAGAGTAACTTTGTATCGATTTGCAGTGACCCTTCCCTCTAAGGGGACAAGTGGACCCTAACCACGCCCCCACATCATAACAGAGCCCCCGGACTGCCTCACTGTAGGGGTCAAGCATTCAGGTTTTTCCTGAATGCTTGACCCCTACAGTCACCCATCTACATACATATTATAACTGCACAAAAAAAAAACAATTGCACACACCAACAGAGATGTAACACAGCCATACACATAAAAACTACACCAAAAAGATAGAAATACTAAATTTGCTGACCGTGTACATTTCCTGCGTGCTCTTTGCGGTATACTGCTGAGTCCTTCAGAAGGGGTTGCGAGAGAGACAGACAGACAGACAGACTGAGAGAGAAAATACACAATAGATATCTTGGGAAAACAGATGTGTCAGACCTGGGCCCTTGGCACTAGATTGGACATAGGACAGCTGTCCGTTATATAACAGCCTGGAGAGCATAAAGGTGTGTGTGGGGGGGGCAGAAGAGTCAAAAATAGCATCCAGTTCAGTATCTAAACCTGTGTGAAATACAATAAGAATCAATTCTACTGCCTATGACACCCATCCGCAAGTACAGTTTGAGGTAGTTCCTCAGCAGCACACCGCGCACAATATTTCAAGAGCATAAATACAATAACGGGCAGGGATCAAGAAGCTCATGAAGAGCAGTCAGTGGAGAATAGGTAGAAGAATGGTTGCACAGAGGTGGTAAACAACACTGTCTCTGAGAATACAACATTGACTTGAAGATGAAATATTGGCTTTCACCAAGTTGGATATGAACACTTTTGTTCGTTCACACATCATTCATACAGACGTTTGCACAAGTGTGGTATTTACTTATTTATTTATTCCCCCATTTTACTCCCCCAATTGTACCCAGCCAATTACCCCACTCTTCCGAGCCGTCCCGGTCGCTGCTCCATCCCCTCTGCTGATCCTGGGGAGGGCTGCAGACTATCGCATGCCTCCTCTCATACATGTGGAGTCGCCAGTCGCTTCTTTTCACCTGACAGTGAGGAGTTTCGCCAAGGGGACGTAGCGCGTGGGAGGATAACGCTATTCCACCCCCAGTTCCCACTCCCGCCTGAACAGGTGCCCCGACCGACCAGAGGAGGCACTAGTTCAGTGACCGGGAGACATACCCTCATCCGGTTTCCCAGGGATGCCCGACCAAGCCAGCGGTAACACAGGGATTCGAACCGGTGATCCGCATGGTGGTAGGCAACGGAATAGACCGCTACGCTACCCAGGTGCCCCTACAAGTGTGGTATTTATGATTAAAGTTTTCAGGAGTCAATTTTGTTTCCTGAGCATGTGTACATTTTCCATGCGGAAACATCTACATATATTTAGCTGCTCACGGTTGGTAAAATAAGACAATTTACATGTTAAATAAAATGTTAAGGCAAGTAGAAGAAGACTACTTAAAAAGTGTCAAAGAATAAGGTAACTGGAACTGAATACCTGAAGTAGTAGAAAATTATGAGCAGCCCAATAATTTCATAAAGTTTTGGGATTTGTGTATTTGAACGGATTTTCAGAACCAGCTGATAGATGCGAATTTGAGGAAAAAAAATGTAGGGCTATGATAGCAGCAAACGTGGCGTACTGCATGCCTATGGCTTTGCAATGGCTTCTTGCACCACGTGAGGACTCAGCTCATAGCGCACTTAGGACAGTGGAAATGTTTACGGACCAGCTGGATTTTTATTGCTTAGGCTAAAGAATGACTCCCAAGTCCGTTCTGTATACAGCAGCGTTATCGATCAATACCATGTCACACTTCTGAACCTGATATCAACCTATCGGCACAAAGAGCCACTGCCCTTTTGTGGCTCAACCTTATAAAATAACTTGTGCGGTAACCTTAAACTACCCCAGTACTACTTGTGTGTGTGTGTGTTAATGCATCTTGTGACTTTATTATATCACAACATCTACAAACTTGTCTTGACAATATTGCACTATGGTCCCAGACCACTTGCCATAGTACATAAGTTTTGTATTGTTATTCAGATTTAACAAGGGTTTAATTTTGTCATGCGGATATACCTGTAAATAATGTAATACCAGATACTAAAGGTTCCAGGAGTTGCCAGATGGTACTGATGAAAACAAATTGAACAACTCAGATCCCATAACGTCTCAGATTTATGCATTTAAAAACACAAGAACCAAGCTGGTTGAGCTGTTTTTGTTATTGTTTGAAGCCCTGATCCCCAAAAGACTTGACTCGCATGCAGTCCTCAGAAAACCCTCAACCGATCTCAGTCAACTACACCAACCGGGGGCATTTGAAAATGGCGGATGTCAGCATATACCTGCTGTGTGTCCATTACACTTCTAGTCAAAGTTAACTTGCTGGCTTTGATTTGTTGTTGTTTTCATATCATTTGAAATAGAGGTCGGGACTGAAGCACTTCTGTCTATGTCTTAACTTGTCTGTTTCGTTCCTCACACGGCTCCCTCCTATGTCTATTCATGTTCATCATAGTTCATCAAAGGAAGTGTAGACGTTTAACCCATCAGTCACTATTTCAACTCAATACTGAAAATGTTAACAAAATTACGCGTCTCAGCTGCTGTCACACCTCCTTTATGCTTTCTGCCTTTTGTGCATCTCTCTCTCTCCCTCCCTCTCTCTCCCCCAGGTGTTCTGTATTTGTTGGAGCATGATGAGGAGTATGTGTTCACGTTGCCCTGTGCCTATGCCCGCTCCATCCTCACTGTGCCCTGGGTGGAGCTGGGGGGAAAGGTCACCATCAGCTGTGCAAAGAGCGGTTACTCCGCTACAGTGACCTTCCACACCAAACCCTTCTACGGAGGGAAGATACACAGGTGAGAGTAAGCAAAGGACAAGTGTGTGTGTGTGTGTTGTCTATATTAGTGTATGTTTATTGAATCAAATAATGTTTATAATAATGTAGAGGGTTATGTATGTGACACTAAGGAGTATCCTGTATGCTCAATGGGTCAAATTACTTGCCATTGTCATTGTGTCAATGACACAACAGTGGTTGTGTCAGGAAGGGCATCTGACATAACATTTTGCCAAATCATTATGCGGATTGACAAGGCCGCCATCGGTGCTGTGCCCTCACAGGGTACTGATGGAAACTATCAAATCTGCTGTGGTGACCCCTGGGAAACAGGGAACAAGCCGAAAGAAGAAGAAGATTGTGTCAATGACAGTTCGAATGTGGCCAAACCACTTGTGATACATATCAGATACATTTAAGAATATTATTTGCCGGGGGGGGGGGGCATCCAGGTAGTGTAGCAGTCTATTCTGTTGCCTACCAACACAGGGATCACCAGTTCAAATCCCCGTGTTACCTCCGGCTTGGTTGGGCGTCTCTACAGACACAGTTGGCTGTGTCTGCGGGTGGGAAGTCGGATGTGGGTATGTGTCCTGGTCGCTGCACTAGCGCCTCCTCTGGTCAGTCAGGGCATCTGTTCAGGGGGGAGAGGGAACGGGGGGGGGGGGAATAGCATGATCCTCCCACGTGCTACGTCCCCCTGGCGAAACTCCTCACTGTCAGGTGAAAAGAAGCGGCTGGCGACTCTACATGTATCAGAGGAGGCATGTGGTAGCCTGCAGCCCTCCCCGGATCTGCAGAGGGGGTGGAGCAGAGACCGGAACGGCTTGGAAGAGTAGGGTAATTGGCCAAGTAAAATTGGGGACGAAATGGGGAAAAATCCGAACAAAAAAAAAGAAAGAATATTACTTGCTCTTATCAGAGGTGGACTGGGAATAAAAAGGAGTTATCTTACACCTTTGACCACATCTGTCCCCCACAACACACCATGCAGAATTTCTTTTTTTTTAAAATCACCATAAGTGTTAATTTTAGGAAAGGGGTTTTATATTTTCTCTTTCTTTCAGCACCATCTTTGCATTTGTTGGTCTGCTGCTTTTTTCCTGTTAATTTGTTTGGTGGCTGTTAAGACACAAACAACACCATTTATTTGTCACTGTCAGCTCAGCATACAAGAGAAAGCTAGTGAACAGAGGCACATCGTATCAACTTCCTGTCGCAGGAAGACGGACCAGTGGACCATGAATAGGAAGCTTTATGCAAATTGCATGAATGATGTATTCATCTTAACAAAAGCTACATTGACTCTTGTCAGAGTAACAGCGGAGGTGAAGCACAACCAGACGGGCACCATCGTGTGCAAGGCTCAGGGCGAATGGAATGGGACCCTGGAGTTCACCTACAGCAGCGGGGACACCAAAGTGATTGACACATCCAAACTGCCAATCATCAGGAAGAAGATCCAGCCCCTGGAGAAGCAGGGTCCTTATGAATCACGGTGAGTGGAGTCAAGTCAGTTGGAAGTTCAGGAACTAGATTTAGGTTTCTGCCTGCCATACTTCACTTAAGGCTTGTCTTTTCCAAACTGCTTTTATCCACAGTTTGATAAGTTGGTCTTTGACAGTAAATGACTTAAGTCCTTGCTTTAAAGCTGCCAGATCAAAGTAGCTAAATGAACACTTTTACAGGTTGGATCACATTTCTTTATTAAACTGAAAGTCTGGAAGAGGTACTTTGCAGCTGGATAGCTCAGTAGGTGAAAGCGCCACTTTCCCGTCAGGGGCTCAAACCCCGGTTGGGACGAGTCTCCAGTAAGAGTTCGTGATTAGACTCCTAATGCTATACAAGCCAGCTACCTCTCAGATGTAAAGCAATTTGGATAAAAGCGTCTGCTAGGGGCGTCCAGGTAGCGTGGAGGTCTCTTCCGTTGCCTACCAACATGGGGATTGCCAGTTCGAATCCCCATGTTACCTCTGGCTCGGTCGGGCGTCCCTACAGACACAATTGGCCGTGTCTGCGAGTGGGAAGCCGGATGTGGGTATGTGTCCTGGTCGCTGCACTAGCGCCTCCTCTGGTCGATCGGGGCGCCTGTTCAGCGGGGAGAGGGAACTAGCAGGAATAGCGTGATCCTCCCACGTGGTACTCCTCACTGTCAGGTGAAAAGAAGCGGCTGGCGACTCCACATGTATCGGAGGAGGCATGTGCACTGCAGCCCTCCCCGGATCGGCAGAGGGAGTGGAGCAGCAACCAGGACGGCTCGGAAGGGTGGGGTAATTGGCTGGGTACAATTGGTGAGACAAATGGGAAAAATCAAAAAAAGAAAAAGAAAAAAAAGAAGCGCCTGCTAAATGAAATTGTACTCTGTACCGATTCCAAGGTGTTGCGGTCACCCAGTAGATGGCATAGATTTACAACAGGTTTCCAGGATTATAGGACTGATCTAAACAGGACAGACTCGGTGACATGAAGACAAGTGTGGTGCGAAGGATTACCACAGCAGCGCCAGCAGCTCAGCAGATATCTCTCTTTCCTTTACGGCCATACCAACCCCATTTACACAGATCTTAACATGCGTTGTTGTGCGGGTACCGTCTTCATTTCATCTTGCCTCTCTAAAATACTCTTATTTTGTGCAATAACACTTAGACATGTACTAGGGCACATTTAGGCCAGTGTTTAAAATTTAAAATTTAAAAAAGATAGGATACAATAAAAAGTACAAAGGATTTAAATAGTGCTGTGACAAACACTTGTTTGTCACTTGCCCATCTTAGAAAAGATCAGTATAGCACTAAATCAGCTCCCCAAAAAAAATCTCATTTCTGACTAAGCTCCAACTTCAGATCTGAGCCTGAGTGTGTCTTGGAGTGTGTGTGGAGTAGATAAGAGTGTTTTTAATTCCTCAGATGGACCGTAAGAGAGAGGATGAGAGAGAGCCCTGTTCCAGGCCAAGCAAGATAGCCTGCTTTAGTCTGACATACTTACCTAAAAAAAAAAAACTCCTGTGTGTGTGTGCGTGTGTGTGTGTGTGTGTGTGTGTGTGTGTGTGTGTGTGTGTGTGTGTGTGTGTGTGTGTGTGTAACAGAGAGTGAGCTAAGAGGACAGGTTTTAAGCAGTGGTCTGGGTTGCATGTCCATGTCACTCCCCCATCTTCACATTTCACCCTTGCAGCCTTAACTTAATCTGTTGGGTTAGTTAACCATCATACATGAGCCCCCCCCCCCCTCCCCACGGAGAAAATATGGTTGGAAACCTTTCTTTTTTGTCCTTTGTTTGAATTTTCAATAAGGAATGAAAAAGAAAATCAGAATTGGTCACCATAAGACCAAAGTCAGGCAGCACGGTGGCGCAGTAGTTTGTGCGGTTGCCTCACAGCAAGAAGGTCTTGGGTTCGAGTCCCAGGGTAGTCCAACCTTGGTGGGTCATCCTGGGTCATCCTTTGTGTGGAGTTTGCATGTTCTCCCCGCATCTGCGTGGGTTTCCTCCTGGTGCGCTGGTTTCCTCCCACAGTCCAAAGAAATGCAGGTCAGGTGAATCGGCCATACTAAATTATCCCTAGGTGTGAATGTGTGTGTGTGTGTGTGTGTGTGGTGGCCTGTCCAGGGTGTGTCCCCACCTGCCGCCCAATGACTGCTTGGATAGGCCGCAGCATCCCTGTGACCCTGAGAGCAGGATAAGCAGTTTGGATAATGGATGGATGGATGAATGGATAAAAAACCAAACTCTCAATTTTTGCACCTGATGAAAGGAACATTGATGTGTTTTTCATCCGGCTTGCTCTTGCCTGTAAATTGAAGTTGGGATGTAATGAAAGATTGTCATGGTTGTAACTATTTTGAAGTGGCTTTCACAGTTGTGCTGTGGATTATATTTTATGGGGCAGTTACCTACAAGGTCTTCAGTATGCCGTGCCTGTGGTGAGGAGGACCAGACTGATTGTGAAGGTGCCCACTGACATCTGTAAATGAAATTGTAAAGTTAGCAACAAAAACTGCTGCGGGTAATCCCAGCAAAAACAGCACTACACTCCTATCTCTTCCTGCCTCGCCCTTATTTTTTCTTCTCATCCACACAAACAGCAGCATCGTATTTTCAGGTCTCTCTCCTTCAGCTCATCCTTCATCTTTCCATGTGATGGCTGATGTTTTGCTGCCCCTTGAACCAAGTGCAATGTTCATGTAATGAGGTGAAAAATGTACACGCCTGTGATTTGACCGAGGTGGTTTGGAAACATACAAGTGACCTGGTCTGGTGACAGAGGGAGTGTTTTAACATGTTCATCAGCTCCTGTAAGAAAACCATGCACAGTCGGGCATCACAGTGGCCCTGTGGTTAGCACTGTTGCCTCACAGCAAGAAGGTCCTGGGTTTGAACCCCAGGCCGTCCCAGGTCCTTTCTGTGTGGAGTTTGCATGTTCTCCCTGTGTCTGCGTGGGTTTCCTCTGGGTACTTCGGTTTCCACCCACGATCAAAAAGACATGCATGAGGGCATCCGGGTATCATAGCCCGCCTATTCCGTTGCCTACCAACACAGGGATCACTGGTTCGAATCTCTGTGTTACCTCCGGTTTGGTCAGGCGTCCCTACAGACACAATTGGCCATGTGCGAGGGTGGGAAGCCAGACGTCCTGGTTTCTGCACTAGCACCTTCTCTGGTTAGTCGGGGCACCTGTTCGGGGGGGGGACTGGAGGGAATAGCATGAGCCTCTCACACGCTACGTCCTCCTGGCAAAACGCCTCACTGTCAGGTGAAAAGAAGTGGCTGGCGACTCCACATGTATGGGAGGAGGCATGTGGTAGTCTGCAGCCCTCCCCAGATTGGCAGAGGGGGTGGAGCAGCGACCGGGGACGGCTCAAAAATGTGGGGAAATTGGTCGAGTACAATTGGGAAGAAAAAAGGAGGGGAAATACAACAAAAAAGATATGCATGTTAGGGTTAATACTCCTGCCTGTGCCCCTGAGCAAGGCAATGGAAGGAAGAACTGGAGTTGGTCCCCGAGCGCTGCAGCTGCCCACTGCTGCTATACAATAGGATGGGTTAAATGCAGAGAACTAATTCATTGTAAAAACACAATTTGTGGTAAGAATACAATGTCAAATAGAGTGGCTTTCGGCTTTCACATTCAATGAGAACCCCTGTGGAGGGTAGCACGATTTTTGGTAATAACACTGGTCTAAAGGACACTATATCGATCGGCTGGTATATATGTGATAGAAAAACTGATCAGGACGTTTATTCCTCTCAACACTACACAGATACAGGTTGCAGTAGCTGGGATATTGATGGATTAATGCCATTTTCATTATCCATTGCTTAATAAGGTGTGAGAAGGTGAATGAACTCATTAGATGAAAGGAGAAAGAGCGGTGAAACAGCGTTCAAGTTCTTTTAGAAAGCTGGATCCTTGGCGGGCATCGTCAGGCTACTACGGTGACATTGAAGATGATTTAAACACCTCCCATCTCTGCTGACAGCAGTACTGCCTCTTCCATCAGATCCCTCATCACATGGGTGATCTTTCACGAGGGGAAAGTCATTCGTTCAACCGGTGGCCATTTTCAGTAAAATCCATTCCTTAAAATGTCAGTAGGGTAATAAGTATTCATTAATGTGTTGCTCGTCACAGTGGGTTGAGAGGCTGAGGAAGAGTAGTGGTCCCCGAGTCGCAAAGTCCTGCCTGATGCATGATGGGTCAGATGAGGACAGGATGGTGTTAACTAGCAAACTAAAACCTCTGTCAGGAGCCTCTCACTTCTTACCTGGCCTGGCAAGATGGCTAAACCCGGACTTAAAGGTACAATATGTAAATTTATCTACTTAAGACATCCATGGGAATTGTGTAAATATTCGACTCAAAGTATTGCTTTGATTAGCATAAAAAGAATTATGTTACCCATTTATTTCCATGTTTTAAGACATATGACGGCCCTACAAAATCCATTATCCTGAATCCAAACACAACAGCAGGTCAATGCAAACCTTTGCATCCAACTCAAGTTGAATCCACCCAAACGAAGAAACTGGAACGGCTGCTAAGGTTTGCGTTCACCCGCTGCTGTGTTTGAATTCACATTTTGTAGTGCCGTCAAGTTTTTCAAACTATAAAAATTATATCTGTAGTTTTTTTTGGGGGGGGAGGTTCAGGGAAAGCAATACTTTCATATGTATACAATTCCCATGGATGTGGTATTTTTTATCTAATTGTTTAAGTAGATAAACTTACATATTATACTTTTAAAATACCTTCACCTTTACCTCAGCATGTCACTTTGAATATCTACATCTTTATTCAAGTACGTGTGTGTGTGTGTGTATGTTGTGTGTTGTGTGTTGTGTCATTGCTCCTACCCTGTTCTCCATTTTCATTTCTGCTATCCTCCATCTTACGGGTAAACACCTGCCTCAAGGAGTCAGAATCATGTACAGAACCGACGGACAACTCCTGAGCATCAACAGACTCAGGGCTAAAAGCAGAACCACCACCATATCCATCATGGAACTGCAGTATGCTGATGACAATGCCCTCTCGGCCCATTCAGAAGAGGACCTACAGTGCATTCTGGATGCTTTTGCCAAGGCATACAAGCAGCTTGGTCTGGCCCTTAACATAAAAAAAGACCCAGATCCTCCACCAGCTACCACCCAACACAAATAACCATGCTCCACCCCCAACTATCTCTGTTGAGAAAACCAGACTGGAAAATGTGGACTACTTTACGTATCTCGGAAGCCTCCTAACCTCCAAAGCTAACATTGATGAGGAAATACACCACCGCCTCAGTTGTGCCAGTGGGGTTTTCTCAAGACTGAGAAAAAGGGTCTGTGAAAACTACGACCTCCAGGCCAGGATGAAAATTCTGGTCTACAGAGTGTCAGTGTTGCCCACCCTACTGTATTGATCAGAATCCTGGACCACATATAGCAGGCACCTGAAGGCACTAGAGCAAATCATCAGAGGTGCCTCTGAAAAATCCTCAAGATCACCTGGGAAGATAGACGCACCAACACCACCATCCTGGAGGAGGCTAACATTGCCGCTATCACTGCCACCATCGCCCAACACCAGCTCAGATGGACTGGCCATGTCATCCGTATGCCTGATTCTCGCCTTCCAAAACAAGTCCTATACTCCCAGCTTCTCACAGGACAACATGCCCCGGGAGGTCAAAAGAAAAGTTATAAGGCTAACATCCAAGTGAACATCAAAAAATGCCACATAGATCCTATGACCTGGGAGGACACAGCAACCAACAGGGTGACCTGGAGAAAACTTGTCCGGGAAGGAGCTGCACTATATAATAACGATCTCCGCCATGCTGCGGAACACAAGCGCAGACTCAGAAAGGAGGGAGTTTCCACCAAAAAGGCCCAAACCAATCCCACGACTACCACCACCCACCCCTGCCCACACTGCACCAAAATATGTGGCTCCAGGATCGGGCTCTTCGCCCACCTGAAGACCCACAAGGACCAAGAAGGAGGACAGTCATACTCGACCCTGAGAGACCGCCAATGATAATGATGATCGTGTGTGTGTGTGTGTATGTGTGTGTGGACCAGGTTTTTCTACACTAATAGGGACCAAATGTCCCCATTAGGATAGAAAAACCTGAAACCACCTACCTGTGGGGACATTTTACGAATCCCCATGAGGAAAAGGGTTTATTTTAGGGTTAGGACTTGGTTTTAGGGTTAAGGTTAGGATGAGGGTTAAGGTTAGGCATGTAGTTATGATAGTTAAGGGCTAAGGAATTAATGTAGTCAATGAGGGGTCCCCAGAAGTATAGGGTGATGTGTGTGTGTGTGTGTGTGTGTGTGTGTGTGTGTGTGTGTGTGTGTGTGTGTGTGTGTGTGTTTGGTTGTTGGAGTGTACAGTTCCATCTTGTTGTATGCATCAAGATATTATCTGTACAGTATGTACAGCTATAGTACAATATATAATATATACACTGTGGAAAAACAAATCAGTATCAATACATGGATCGTTATATCACAAGATTTTGTTTTTGTCTGTAAAAAAGAGATCGAGTTTATCTTTCTAAGAAATTACTACCAGCACATGGTAGGAACCCCCCCCTCCCCGCCCCCTTTCTTTTTCAACCATAAATATCCCAAATTGACTTGTTCCGCTTTCCTGTCCAGGCGTCTTTGGCAGCACGTGACGGCATCGCTGAAGGCAGGAAATATGGACTCAGCCACGGAACATAAACACCGTCTGGAGGAACAGCAGCGTAGCGAGGGCAAACAGAGAGCTGCCACCAAGACACCGTGGAAACCCAAATACTTTGTCAAGGAGGTGAGGAAGAGAAGGGATACACACACACTTACACATGTGACAGTCTTAATCCCACGGAGATTAACATGGTACAAATACACCAGAAGTAGCAATAACTACATAAAATTTGAAGAAAAAAAACAAACATCTAGGGCATCCGGGTAGCGTAGTGGTCTATTTTGTTGCCTACCAACATGGGTACCACCGGTTTGAATCCCCGTGTTACCTCCGGCTTGGTCGATCATCCCCACAGACACAATTGGCTGTGTCTGCGGGTGGGAAACACCCTAGCGTCTCCTCTGGTCGGTCGGTCAGGGCGCCTGTTCGGGGGGAGGGGGAACAGCATGAACCTCCCACACGCTACGTCCCCCTGGCGAAACTCCTCACTGTCAGGTGAAAATAAGCGGCTGGCAACTCCACATGTATCGGAGGAGGCATGTGGTAGATTGGAGCCCTCCCCGGGATGGAGCAGAGACCGGGATGGCTCAGAAGATTGGGGTAAGTGGCCGGATACAATTGAGGACAAAAAAAAGGGGGGGGTGAAGAAGTAGCAATAACTACATAGAATTTGAAGAAAAAAAAAATCTAGTGAGTTGTTGGGAGAAGTTTTGTCCAGAGATACTGACTCATTAATGAATTATTTGGGTCAGGAAGTTGAGCAAGTTGGTTAATCCTCAGATACCAGTGCCGGTGATATTTTACTAACCTGTTATCTAAGCTTTTCGTGCTGGATAAACAGATTGAAGTAATGCCAAACGTGTGTGTGTGTGTGTGTGTGTGTGTGTGTGTGCGTCTCTCTCTCCAGGCTGAAGGTTGGGTGTACCACAACCCTCTATGGAAAACTCATTGACCAGGAGCTTTGCGTGCAGCTGTCCATTCCCATAGAGTCGCCATTGGGATCAGAGCAGGGTGCTAGCCGCCATTGGAAAGAAAGAGGAAGAAGATGTAATAAATCTGTCGTGGAGGTGAAAAATGAAGGAAAATCAGACTTACTCTGTGCCCATTAGATCTTCAAGCTAGAACGAGAAGGAGCCAAAGACTGGCGGGCAAATGAGCAATGAGTTTGTTGGCTCCTGTCCCGTTGGAAATGGGCGAATAGTGACGTGACCTCAGAGCGGTCATTTGGATGTACACTGGACAGAGATGGACTGAATGTAATGGGAAGTTTATTTTTTATATATATATATATAACCATGAAGAAGATATGAATATTGGAAAAACATACAGTATAAATGGTCTACTGCCCCTCTCACGTTGTATTTACTTGCACAATCTACCGAACAACAGTTTTGGTCACTTGAGCTTTTGCACAATCCACTGTATAAATTTGATTGAAAATAGCCTATGTACATTAAAAACTGTTTATACTGTCTGTCTCTACCGTATGTCCACGTATATTTGGAAAAAATGAACGAGTGAATGATTCCATTTCAAAAATAACTTTTTGTGGATTATGTAGTGAGCAATACAGAATGTGGCCAGATGGTTTTTGTTTGGCCGTAAGCTGCTAACCTGCTTGTTTTATCGGTGATGGTACTCGTCAACATTTAATGTGCAAGAGAAATTTTTCGGGAAATGATTTTATACCCGTGGCTTCAGTCTTTTGGGATCGGAAAGGCTCCCTTCACAGAGGTAGTTGTCTGTATATTATAAGTAATAATCTTGTATATTATACCTGACACCTGCATTTTCACCAAACAGACTTTCACCTGCTGCCATAGCATAGGTCACGCGTGTGAATGGGATGTGTGTTTGTTTGCCTTATGTGAAACCGATGAGCACTGATGAACACTTTTAGACTGGATGGCAGGGAGGTTGGCATTGCAACTATATTAGTGAGGATGGGTGAGTCGGACACAGGCCTGGTGTCTCCAAACCATCTGAAGAGGCGGGTTCAGGATTGTCTGTACGGTTCACAGCGATGCTAAACCCAACTATAAAATATTGTTAAGTCGTAGAATTATCCTAAAGGTGCACTTGTTTAAGTCATGCTTCTCTTTTTTTTTCTTTTTTTTTTTAACCAGCCATTTTAATATGTGAGTAGTAGCTAGTGCAATGCTGAATCAAGTGCCCTGCCTCAGTTACCATATTTTCCACAATGGATGGATAAGACTCTAGTCTCATGAAAACATCTCGGCACTGAGAAAATCTTTGTGCTGTTTGGACTCGTCAGAGCAAACCATGTTGGTACAGAGGTGATTTGGAAAATCCATTTTGCCAGATCATATTGGAGCCCGAGTCAGCTCTCCTCAGCTCTTATATTTTTCTGTTAGAGTTTCATTTGTGATGTGATTCTCTCCGGTTGGCGGCACAGCAGTTTCCCTGTGGAGATTTGATCAAACAAATGACCAGCGAAACACCTTATCCTGTCCATCTGGCCATGTAGAGAACAAACCTATGCAACACTTGACTGTAGAAGGTAGTCTCCAGATAGAGGGGAATTCAAAAGACCTGTATTTGTTTGAAATAAAGATCTACTATGATTATTTCACATCATCTCCTTGCCTGTTCTTCCTGGGTATTTGGTTGACCGCCGTGTAATTGAGGTCAGCCAAAATGGAGTGAACGCAGTCGCCTGTTATGTAATATGTGCTTCATATGACTTTTAGTGTGGCGTTAAGGACAGGAGAGGTGGCAAAAAGAGGGATGGTATTGTGATTTTAAGGTACATGTCTATAGGCTGCTGATCCATGCCCAGAACAAAAGAGGCATAATACTACAGAAGTCAGCTACTGGGCTTGGTACGGTTACAGATGTTCTTTCATCCTTCAGATGATTACTACATGAATGTGTGGTTGTTTACATAAGAAAAAATATAAATGCATGATCTCGAGGGTTTGTTCTGTCTGTCTCTGAAACAAGGCTGCACCACTGTGAAGGTGCTGCCATCTGCTGATCAGAACAAAACAGCCTTGGTTTAATGAAGATGAGACAAGACGAACTCCATGGGGCCAATTAGTGGTTGTGTCAGGAAGGGCATCCGACGTAAAATTTTGCCAAATCAGTATGCAGATTGACAAGACCATACTGGAATAGTCGAGGCTCCATGCCAGATCAGTCAAGGCCTGAGTTGACATTGACCGCCATGCCGAAAGAAGAGTAATAATAATAACGGGAAGTTCCCAAAAAGAATGAAAGATGCAGACATGGACCGACAAAAGACACACCAGTGGCTGAGGAGCACCGGACTGAAAGCAGAGACGGCGGGCCTGATAATCGCTGTACAAGACCAGCACCTGGCAACCAGATCCTATCACCATCGCATCATCAAAGATGGAACAGACCCAAAACGCAAAATCTGTGGAATATACGAAGAAACCATCAACCACATTGTCTCAGGCTGCCCAGAACTGGCATAGACTGAGTACATATACAGGCACAAGGCAGCAGCATACCTGCACTGGAAGATCTGCAGGAGTTACAAGATCAAGATGACTGAGAAGTCGTACGAACATCAGCCAAAAACGGTCACTGAGAACAATGATTACATTACATTACATTACATTAGTCATTTAGCCGACGCTTTTATCCAAAGCGACTTACAATAAGTGCATTTAATGTAGGAAATCAGGAGAACTACTAGTCATCAGAGGTCATAAGTGCATGATGTCATCATCCTCTGGGACGTGCCCATCCACACTGACAGAGAGATAAAAGTCAACAAGCCCGACATCGTTATCAAGGACAGGAAGGAAACGAGGTGCATGCTCATCAACATGGACATACCATCCGAAAAAACACCTCAGCGAAAGTCACAGAGAAGCTGACCAAGTACAAATACCTGGAGATTGAAATCAACAGGATGTGGGGTATGAAGACCGAAACAACACCAGTGGTCATCAGAGCGCTAGGACTCATGACGAAGGGAATGGAAAAGTTCACCAACCATATCCCAGGCAACATCAACATCCACACAGTCCAGAAGATCGCCCTACTCGGAACAGCCCACACATTACGACGAGTTCTGCCAATCAAGTGACATCTGCGCTGTAGTGCCTCAGGTCCATAGTTTGGACCCGGCTCTACAGGATGTAAAACAGGAAACACGAAAAAATAACAATAATAATAATATGCGGATCAACAAGACCATACCGGATCAGTCGAGGCTCCATACCGGATTGGTCAGGGCCCGAGTTAACAAGGGCCGCCATTGGTGCTTTGCCCTAACAGGGTACCGATAGAAACTATAAAATCCGCTGTGGTGACCTCTGAGAAACAGGGAATAAGCTGAAAGAAGAAGACATAAACTTAAACAGAGTAAACAAAACTAAAACGGAGTAAAAAAAACAAGAGTAAACTAAATCAAAACATTAAATAAAACTAAAATGTGTAAGCTAAATCAAAACAGTAAACTAAATCAAAATAGGGTAAACAAAACTAAAGCAGAGTAAACAAAACTAAAACAGAGTAAACTAAATCAAAACAGAGTAAACAAAACTAAAGCAGAGTAAACAAAACTAAAACAGTAAACTAAAACAGAGTGTTGCGACAGGTATGAGCACAGGTTCATGAATACTGGGATGGTATCCAGTGCTTTACCTGTGCCCCCATCCATAGGGTTAGTGGTTGTGTCAGGAAGGGCATCCGACGTAACAATTTGCCAAATCAGTATGCGGATTGACAAGACCATACCGGAACAGTCGAGGCTCCATACCAGATCAGTCAAGGCCCGGGTTGACAGCGACCGCCATTGGTGCTGTGCCCTCACAGGATACTAATGAAAACTATAAAATCCACTGTGCCGACCCCTGAGAAACAGGGAACAAGCTGAAATAATAATAATAATGATAATAATAATAATAATATGCAGATTGACAAGACCATACCGGATTAGTCGAGGATCCATACTGGTTTGGTTAAGGCCTGGGTTAACAACGACCGCCATTGGTGCTGTGCCCTCACAGGGTACCAATGGAAACTATAAAATCTGCTGTGGCAACTTCTGAGAAACAGGGAATAAGACAAAAGAAGAAGACGAAGAAGACAAGATGAACTTGGACTAACAATATTAGATCATCACACAAGCATTGGTCTCTTTTAAAAACGGTTTAGTCAATCTTGATGATGATGAAGATGATGACCACTTGAACTGCTAGTTTTACATAATAAGTTGTATACTAAACTGCTTGAATGTTGTTGTTTTTATTATTATTGCTCTTTCTGTACTACCCACAGACAGAGGTTTGTATTATTCTCGAGGGGAATTTATGAGAGGTCTCGATAATTGATCAGGAAGACCATCCTGACAATACCTGCCTCTTTTCGGCAGCTTATTTTAGCCCCATTCATCTTTTAAAGCAAAAAGATATCCTCTGAATAAAAAAAGAAAACTGCAAAAACAATATTAAAAAATTATTACATAAGACTGCTGCCCCACTGTCAGATTGTTCACTTGTCCAACATAAAGGCTCATGTTGTACCCTGTGCAAAAAATGAGCAGCCATTAAGTTCTAACAGTATAGAAACTATAAGATGAGTGTAAAAGCTGTAACTCGAAGGTTGGTTTATCTGGATTTTGGTGCAAAACCTGGAGGCGTCTGCAAGAAAGCTGAAGATGAAGAGGAATTTCACCTTTCAGCACGACAATGACCCAAAGCATAAATCCACATCAACAAAGGAACAGCTGCACCTAAAGAAGATCAACGTTTTGGAAAGGCCCAGCCAGAGCCCAGACCTGAATCCAATAAAAAAATCTGTGGGGTGACCTGAAGAGGCCTGTGCACAGGAGATGGCCTCACAATCTGACGGATCTACAACGTTTTTGCAAGGAAGAGTGGGAAAATATTGCCAAGTCAAGATGTGCCAAGCTGACTGACTCTTGCCCAAAATGACTGAGTGCTGTAATAAAATCAAAAGGTGCTTCAATAAATTATTAGTTTAGCGATGCAACTTATGCAACCAGGTTATTGTATTTTATTATTTTTTCCCTAAAAGGATTGTTTATTTTTCATTTGAATTTTATGGGTTGCAATTTCACATTAAGGGTGGAAAAATTCTGTCATGATTTATCTTGGTTTCATTTTTTTACATCACAAAAACCTGCCATTTTAACAGGGGTGTGCATAGTTTTTATATCCACTGTATATGTCCAAGCTCCTTGGACAGGTCAAGATTGTTGCTAGAGAAGAAATGGGTAGACTCAATGCAAGTCCAAATGGTGGAGAGAAAAACAGACTGTGGTTTGAGATAAGACAGCTGTTTACAGTACCTGGCCCACTTGGAGACGGTCTCTTCTTGCAATTTCATTAACATTACTGGGGAGATGTCAGAGGAGCAGGCGATGATGACAAAACCTGGAAAAGTTTGATGGCTTTCGTAATCTGGACGTGAGTGATGTGCTGTGAGTGAACTTAAACATAGACCAGTCATAACAAACACAATTTTCATCCAGAATGGAGACTCATCTTAAGTGCACATGGTAACAGTGCACCTCGGAACAAATGTTGACAAATTGACCTTTTCCCCATTTGTTTTGTCAGACCTGAGGCCATATGATCAGGTAAAGGGATTGGAGGAGATTTTAAGGGATTATCGCTGGGCATTCAGTTGGATCAGAAGGCAAAGGAAGCTGACTCATACACCTTTTTAAAGCCAAAATCCGGGTTCTTTTCTAATCTGTAACTCCCTCTGGCAATAAAATCTACAAAGACCAGCAGCAATTGTAGCTCGTATGCTGTCAGCTCAGCAGTAAACAGTTCTCACCCTTGAAAAATAGCATCCTTGGACTAAAACTAACACAGTCTAATGTATTACAAGCTACATCAAACTATATGGGAACACTGTTATAATGTAATATTGACTGTAAGTTGATGAATTACTTGTTCAACAGAAGCATCACCAGTCATTATCCCTGTTTGAGGAGGAGTCTGTTCGCCGCAGCACCAGAGTTTATCCTACTTTGGAAAATAATTTGTCTTAATGTTAAAAATCAATAGGCTTATTTTTATATAATGTATGATTACTTTTTACTAACCAAGAATCAGATGCTGGATTATAATGGTAACTATTGCAGGCAATCAGTTATTTTTTTATTAGACATGTAAGAACTGTGGAAATAATGGTGTAAACATAGCAGAATGCACCTTCTTGTATACTGTCAATACCACTAGATGGCAGTCTGTGCAACAGGCCATATTAGGCCACACTGGCTAAAAGGATTGAGACACGATTAGATTCTGGAAACCAAAACAATATCTTGATAAGAAAATAATGGTGTATAGTGAGATGTGATCTGGAATTAAAGGTGTGGTCTAAGGTTAGGCTCCACAATAGGTGGGGTTAAGTTACAGTATAAAAGTGCATTGGACAGGTCACTTCAGTTGCTCCTAGGACCAGCTCGGTTTTATTGATGTAACTTTTTGTGTGCCAATACAATAAATGTACTTACATCAGACTTGAAGGCATTGGGCATTGAGTGATTGACTTTGAACATTGTGCTGAGAAGAAATTCTCCCATACTACCTGGTCAAAAACGACTTTGGAGGACCTGTGGACTTTGCATGACATGAATCCATTCACAACTCTTAACAAGTTTCTCCCACATAACAGAGAAGGGTAAGGATGAGGAGCCGAAGTGGATCCTGTTAATAAGCTCTATCGGAAATGCAGCTGTGGCCATCAGGTGGCTGCGAAACCTACAGTTAATGATTAAAGACCGTAGACACCTTAGAGAAACTGAAGACAGTGAATTAAAACTCAAGGTTTGACCTTCACTGCTTTGCATGGACCGAACACTTCCTGTAATGCCCGGTGGTCTGTGTTTAATGTGCATAATTTATGTCTCTTTATGGCAGTAACCTTTTTAATAATGCATTAATAGGTTGGGTTTTTACCCCCCCACACACACACAATATATAAAGAGCAGTGCGATCTTTAGTTTGAAGATTTTGCACTGAGTTGGTTTATAATATTGAGGAATTGTAAATCTTTCAGCGCAGCACCCCTTGAGCTACATAGTAAATAGTCAAATATTTCAAAGTGATCCTGGCTCCAAACTAACCAGTAGATAAAGACCTTGAACATAGCAAACTATGAGTAATGTGCTTGTAGAAAATAGAGCTATGACTTGGCTTTGATGGACGTAAACCCTAAAAAGGTTTATTATCATGTGACAAAATGGTACCGAAAGTAGAGTTAGGATTACAGTTGTGTACGCTGCACAATGTAAAAGGTACAGTTTTACATGATAAAGTAAATGTACTGTGTCCAATCTTACAAAGTAGACACACAGATTATGGACATCGCTGTAATTCAATCTCTTTATTCAAAAATGCATCTTTCTTTCTCTTGCCAGCATCTAGATCATTACAATTGATGGAAGAAACCTTGACTTAGAAAATCAAAATAAAATCCGTACAATTTGAGAAAAGACGTGACGCCCGTCTCGGCCAACACAGCCTCCTTCGTCCACGTGATGAAATGCACTCAAAAGTCTCAGTTGAGCTCAGGAAACAGCGATATGATATTCTGATGGTTGGGCTGATAAGGCCAATACAATCCTCTTTAGCTGGACTTACTTATGTAAGCATTCCCCTGACAACACCTCCACGACAGGATCAAAGCAGGCTCACACAAGTCGGATATGTGAAAGTTGTATTTCACAGGAGAAACTGAATAAGGCAAGAAAAAAATAGTGAAAAGGTCATTTCTGGGAAGGAACAAGTTACACTCAAATTATAACGGATCAGCCGTGTAACAAGGTACAGTTTGATGTGAGCCGTCAATTATATGACAAACACGTGCTCCGAATGGGTGGAGATGTAATCTAGGAACAAAGAAACAAGATGCTCGACAGTATCGGCTCTAATTGATTTGAGTGTAAGGCCCCTTTAGAAACCTCTGTTAAAACACATCCCATCCCTTGGGAAAAGAAAGCAGCTGCTGCTGAACAACAATGGCGAGGGTCAATGACGTAAATGTATTCCGTGATGACAACAGGAGCAGATAATGTGCAGTAGTTGTAATCCTGCAATCAGGTTTACGTATCACATATCTGTAACATGGGGGGGGCTTCATAACACCAAATAGGATATGGAGGCAGAGTGACTGAACAAAGATCAACACTGGAGAGAATGGCAGCAGGTGCTTTGTAAAGGCTTCTCAGCTGGTTGTGCACCAAGGAGCCCTACAGAAGGGGGGCGCTTTCCTCATTGCTTTCAAAAGGAAAGGAAAGAAAGGCCTTGATGCACTTCCAACAGCGGTGAGAGTTGATTTTTTTTTCCTGGAGAGCTAAGCACCCTGGGTAATGAAAGCTTAATAGCAATACCACTTTAGCAAAAATGGGTGTTACACTTTTAAATTGGGCTCAGCTGTCATTACAGAAGCACACACCATGTATGCTAAGGAACAAAAAAATAATACAAAAAACAAACAGGAGAAGCTTGGTGGACCCAGGCCTTTTTGTGTCGAGGTTACTTAATCACACCCAGCTTCAACAAACCAGGAGGTTTAGTGAAATTAAAACTCCACACCTTTAACACAACTGAAATGAAATCGTTTGTAGAAAGAAAAAAACCCTCTGAATTTACTGTCTTGTTGAAATAAACACACCATATTTTATTAGCTTTTTGAGCATTAACGCTCTCCGCTTTTATTTAAAAGTTTAAAATTCTCGCCCTGAAAACCAGAAATAAAAATTCCATGGGATGTATTGGGTGACGTTGGGTCCAGTTTCCAGTATTGCTGGACTGATTTAAATGCCCCGCTGTGCTGTGGTGCACACTGAGATGAACTGAGCTAGACTGTGAGCAACATACTTGTGCCCCTGTTCTGATCAAGGTCTATAAATTATTCAGATCAAGCCAGAGATGATGAAACAACAAAAATGGTTTGACTATAATGATAAAAAAAAACGTAAAAATGGGACTAGCACTAGAATTATTTTTGGAAAACTACGATGTCAGTTGAGATGTCTACCTTCACAAATCAAAATCAAAATTCACAGACCAACATTATTCATATACCTTGATTCTTGGCCTTGTTTCCTAAAAGCACCTTAATTACAAGATATTTTTCCTCAGTAATTTGCCACGGGGATAAAATGCTTTTGGGAAACCCAGTCCTGCGCCATTTTGAGGCCTGTCCAATTCATTTCAACAATGCAGACAGGACTATCGCACGCAGAACGAAGCTGAGCATTCCCTGCCATTTCAACATGGCCTTATGTATACAGCGCTACAGGGCTTTTACCTTTATCTGCACAGTGCAACACAATGGGCGCTCTTGAACCAAATCTCCGGTGGAAAGACAACTAATCCCCCCCTCACTTTCCTTCTATGCCTCATATCAATCAGCAGCACATTCAAGTACAAAAAGAAATGAGAGTCAAAGGTCATAGTTCCTCAGGTTAAAACCAACATTGGGAAGATCTCAGACTAGCCGGCATCTCCCCCTCCTCCTCATTGAGTCAAAGGCTGGTTGGGGTTCAATGCAATCTCCTGTTTCCTAAGTGGCGGTGGTTTTCCAACCCGGACCTCAGGCAAGAGCGCTTGGGGTGACATGCGTCAGGAGAACCTCTGGTGTTTTGCACTCATCTTAACTGGTGGACTGACGTTGCTGCTTGTTGCTGTTGTTGAAAGTTTTTATTTGATGTACAATTTTTCCTCTCTCTCTTTGCCGTGTGCCTCTGTTGGTGTGGGACGTCCTATAAAGATTTCTTGGTCAGTTTCTTGCCTTTCTTGAGGGCAAGCTTATTCTTGACATAGCCACGCTTCCTCTTGGCAGTCTGGAGAGTTAAATATAGAACAAAAAATGGCTCAAACAGATGTCAAGTGAGATTCTGGCCCATTTCGCTAGACAATTACAAAGTGCTAAATGGGGCACGTCACTAAGGTTTACTGTCACATTTCATTAAGGTCATATCTAAATCAGAACAGACTACGATACATTATTATTTTTTTCCCCAGTTGTACCCGTCCAATTACCCCACTCTTCCAAGCCGTCCCGGTCACTGCTCCATCCCCTCTGCCGATCCGGGGAGGGTTGCAGACTACCACATGCCTCCTCCGATACATGTGGAGTCACCAGCCACTTCTTTTCACCTGACAGTGAGGAGTTTCGCCAGGGGGACGTAGTGCGTGGGAGGATCACGCTCTTCCCCACAGCCCCCCCCCCCCATCCCGAACAGGCACCATGACTAATCAGAGGAGGCTAGTGCAGCAACCAGAGCACATACCCACATCTGGCTTCCCACCCACAGACACGGCCAATTGTGTCTGTAGGGACGCTCAATCAAGCCAGAGGTAACACAGAGATTCGACCTGGTGATCCCCGTGTTAGTAGGCAACGGAATAGACTGCTATAATACATTATTTTTAATGTATTTTTTAATCCAGATGGTGTTGGCCCTGAAAAGGCACTTACAAAAAGTGATATTTGTTAACCAACATTTAAATACGACAGAGCCAAGTTAGACTAGGCACGATCCCTCAGTCCAGGATGATCTCAGCTTACCTTTTTGGAGGTGTACTTCTGCTTGGTGGTGTCTGTGTATCGAAGGTTGTGCTTGGCATGGTCTCTATTCTCCAGCTTCTTGACCTTGTAGATCCTGACCAGCCAGTGCTCTGAAGTGAAGGCTTCTTCCAGGTGTCTCAGCTTAATGTCCTTGTTGCCAATCTCAGCGTTGCGTGTCCGGTCAAAACCCGGTGGAGTTCGGAAGTCCAGCTTCAGGAGAGAGGGGAATGCGTTGATGAAACGATACTGAGCTCAGAAAAACTGTTTATCCATAAAAAGTCTATGGAACAAAACTGAAAATTACTCTTAAATGAATCAAAATGAGTTGGACATCTTTGAAAACAATTAATTCGGTTATTTGTGATCAATAGCCTGTGTTTTGTACATCACCGTAAAACATAAATATTGTACTAATTCCTAAATAAAAACCTATACCTGCATCTCCCCAAAGCGGTAATAAGACATCTTGTACATAAGGCAGTTGAGTAGTGTGGGGGAGCCAGCTTTATCCACTCTGAACTCTCCCTGGGGAGTAAAGTAGTCACTTTCCTGGGTGGGACAGAATAAAGTGAAAGGCAGATGGTGGGGTAAATGAGTGGAGTGGTACTTGTGACACAGTGATGAACAACTCCATTTTACTCTGCAGTCGTGCCACTTAAAAGGACATTCATCTGTAGGGAGTAATTTTCATCGCACAAGCTCAGAGAGCACTTCAACATTCGGATGTAGGGAAATTTGGCACAGACACCTGCAAAGTTAATATATAACAAAAAAGTGATGTTCATCTTTTTAAAATATGCATTTTTCTTAAAGGAGCAACAGCATATTTCAATAAAGTTCAATAAATAATAATAATAAATAAATATTATATATATATATATATATATATATATATATATATATATAAGTTTGCCACAAAAAATAAGTTCAATAATAAGGTAAGCAATAAATAAATGAATTAGTTCAATAAAATTCAATAAAGTGAATCAAAAACAGTGCTTTGGATTTTCTTAGTTATCGGGTGGATAAACTCATTATAATGCACTTCTGAGTCTTAGTTAAAGCGCCAAGAGTGAAATGGTGATCTCGAACACAGCCGCAGCATTGTGAAACTGAACATTACTTGTTCTGTGCAGAACATGTGATGTTCTGTGGTTATCCCCACGTACTTCTTCTACACGACTCTGTGCTCAATGTACTCTCTTGTTCTCTATCTAGGTCATCAACGTACATCTTTACTTAAGAGTACACCCAAATGAACTATGTCTTAGCTATTTGCCATGTATACCAGGTTTGCACATAAAAACCTGACACTATGTCAGCCTTTGTCACCAACTTGCTGGAAACAACTTACATATTGCTGCCGTATGTAGCACTACAGTGTATAAAATCTTTATCTTTTACTGTGGGGAAAAAAGCATCGGCAGTTGTCTCTGTGAATATTGTTGCCTAAAATGTTTTCTCTTGACAATAATTATCACAAGTTGGCAGTTATCTTAGGAAACATCATCAGTGAGTGTTTGCTTTTGTCAAGACTGTCTTTTTAAAAACATGACTTATTAGACACAGATAGGCCAAGAGGACAGCTACTGCACTATGATTTACATGAGAATAGTGACAAGCAGAAATGCCCTAGCCTTGACTCATGTAGCGAGTATATCAAATTGGCACCCTTTTCTACCCTAACCCCAGCCCTGATTCCAAGTGTATGATAGCTCTCTCACTCTGATGTCTTTGGGGTGCTCTCCTTCTGCGATTCGCACCATCCAAAGGAACTTGTTGATGTCATCACCCGAGTAGCCAATCACACCTCCAAAGATGATGAGGACATAGTCAACATCCAGGGACCTCATTATTTCATAGGCTGCACTCTCATTAGATGACATAGCTTTGCCCACCTGTGGGAAACAGAAAAAAAAAATTAGAAGATAGCGTTTAATATAGAAGAACTCTGTCATACTTAAAAGGACTTTAAATGTGTAGCCAGAACACGGCAGACCTACAACACATACACATGTGCAGTGCAAAGCGCTATCCTCATGTAAATACTATTTACTTAAGAATCAAAGTTGGGGCTGTGAAATAATAATAACCATATAAAATTTGACAGGAAAAGTCCAAAGTGGGAGTAGGTGTAGCATAATGATATGAAATGCATCCACTCGGGGGTGCTAAAGGCTAGGGCTCAAAATCAAAATTCAATCTCAAAAGCAATGGAAAAGAACCTCTTCTTTCCACTGTTTCACTATGAAACAAGACTGCATGACATCAGAAAAACAATTCAAAAATAAAATAATGGCAGCTCATGTTTATAGTCATCACAAAAGAATGTATTTATGTGGGGGCCCATGTAAAGGACATGCCACAAAAAAAGGAGGAGGGTTTCAGAGGAGCACCATAACATCCGAGATCATTCCTGTCACATTGTTGTTGGGCTTTTTTCCCCCCTTTTTCTCCCCCAATTGTACCTGGCCAATTACCCCACTCTTCGCTGCTCCACCCCCTCTGTCAATACAGAGAGGGCTGCAGATTACCACATGGCTCCTCCAATACATGTGCAGTCGCCAGCCACTTCTTTTCACCTGACAGCAAGGAGTTTTACCAGGGGGACATAGAGCATGGGAGGATCACGCTATTCCCCTAGCTCCCCCTCCCCTCCGAACAGGAGCCCCGACCGACCAGAGGAGGAGCTAGTGCAGCAACCAGGACACAGCCATATCCAGCTTCCCACCCAAGGACACGGCCAATTGTGTCTGTATGGACGCCCGACCAAGCTAGAGATAACACAGGGATTGGAACCCGCGATCCCTGTGTTGGTAGGCAATGGAGTAGACCGCTACGCTACCCGGATGCCCCCCATTCCTGTCACACTGTTGTATGATCTTATAGTGGAGGCAGTTGAATTTCATAGTAAGGTGCTTTTGGGATATTTCACATATCACACACCCATTTGGTGTCTCAAGACTATTTTTGCCCAAGTTTTGCCTTTCATACATCATTCAGTGGGGTAAGGTGATCAAAACATTAGGGGGCTTCATGCAAACTCAGCTCTCATGCAGTAAAATGAGCACGATAGTCTCATTGTGGATTAAGTTACACTAACAGAGGATGGTTTTTTTTTTATTATTATTTCTCTTGCTGGTTATGATCCGTACTAAAAGGCTTTGGATCAGAATGAGTGATCTGTGGGCCAATGCTGCTGGGACACAGGCCAGGGCCTGATCAACCCTGGCTGGGTCACCTGAGCGAGGGTGTATGACGTTTAAAGACCCGAAACACCCGAGGACCTCAGGAAACATCACTGATGATGTGTCCCAGTGCATCCTAGGATGCATCTTCGAGTCTACCATATGACGGTTCTCACCAGTGCTATATGACTGTTGTTCCATGTATTATTGTCTACCAGCGTGGTTCTGTTGGCCATTCCTGCTATCTGATAGCCGTAGTCCCACCAAGACATGACCCTGGCGTGCTCGTCTGTGTTCTGTCTCAGCCAATAGTAGGCCTCCCTGAAGTCATCCAGGATGTTACGGGAACTGGAGGGAAAAAGGAAGGAAGCCACAAAGAAAGCAGATAAGAAACTGAACTGTTGGAATTCCCCCTGAACAGGTAGAATGATTTACGTTCGTTTGAATGTGGGCGCTTGTGTTGCGGTATTATTCCCACCCATCATGGTTGTATGAGGCTAGCACCACACTGGGACTGGAGTAAGCGTTGCTGGTGACCCAGGTGCAGTGAACAGCAAACATCATCAGCAGCATCAACATCAGCATGGTGACTATAGACTTGATGTTGGGCCCCAGGCCTTCCTCTGCCTTCTCCTGCTCCGAGACGTGTTTACGTACCTTACCGGCCTGTGGAGGTAGGGCACAAAGCCCGAGGGCACAGAAGACAGTATCAAAACAAAGACATACACTGAAATGAGAAGTTAGATCTTCTGAATTAAATGAGCAGTTGCTCCATCAGAAAGCTCTTAACTATTAACATTGAGAGGATTCTCCATCTGTGTAAAGACACAGCATGGTTTAAGTTGCTGGAGAGAGAGGTATTCACAACAGACTTCAGGGATAAAGGTCAGTTTTCTATCATCTACTGAAAGAAACTGTTGGTGTCATTGCCTCAACTGCAAGAGCTCTCAATTGCAAAATGTGTCTCTTAGTTTGCTCTACAACCACTTTAAGGCTTCACAATGTTGGAAAAAACTCACACTGCGGTATTATTTTTTTTCTGCGATATATATTGCAATATGAAAAAATACAGGAATATTCACCAGATGGCTTGAATATCCCTATTTGGAAAGAATAATCGTTCTAGAATGATTTTAGTGATTTTGTAGTGGAGTGCATTGGCATAGAAAATAAAAATAATTTAAAAAAAATTGTTTTTTGTTGAAGAGTGGTGTGTAAATACATGGCCATCCTACCATTACAGCTGAGAACTCGTGTGTGTGTGTGTGTGTGCCCGGCGCACAGCAGGCAGAGAAGGATCAACAGCGGACAAACATGCATCCTGACACAGATTGGAAATAAACACTCCAAAATACACACGGCCCAAAATTCACAATATGTAGTCTGCACATCACCAAAGTAAAAACAACAATGAACAAAAGAAGAAGAAAAAAAAAACACCTGGTCTTAAAGATAATTTGAAATTTTAAAAATCCCTACAACTGATGATTTTCTTTTTGCAACCAAATCTTCCTTTTCAGTGTTTTTCTCCTGTTCCTCGCTCATTTTCAGGTTGTGGGTGACAACTAGCAGGGCCTGCTTTGAATGTTTGATAAACTGATCAAGAATGATTGTGATTGGTGACTGGCTGTGCATACAGAGCCTGCACTAGCAACAAACCCTGTATCCAAGAACCCTTAAATCGCAGTAAATTATGCACTATCAGACACACATCTATTGTAGATTAGTCATGGAAAATTAGTTTTCCTTTTGTATCAAGCAGCAAAAAGTTGTAGCTCGAGGTGTTTGAGGTAATTTGCCTTACGTCACATCACACATCCTGCAAAATGACTACTGCGCATGCACACATCGCAATGGCAATGCTGAAATGATACATCGTGCAGCCCAAATTATAATAAAATATAACATAACAAAGCATAAGATATGTATACACTGCTATAAAAGTTGCTGGTATTAAATAGTTGTTGTTCTCATCAACTATTTAATACCATTTCATCTTCACTCATCCAATTTGGACTCCTGCACCTACCAATGCCATAACTAACATGTGCAATAATGTATACACCAGGATCTCTGCAACATCATTTACTACTGCTTTCATAATTTTATACTTAATTTATATTTACTTTATACTTATTACAGTTCATACCTATAGGTATGAATGTGTGTGTGTGTGTTGCGTGTGTGTGTGTGTGTGTGTGTGTCTGTCTGTCTGTCTGTGTGGCCCTGTGTGATGGCCCGGTGGCCTGTCCAGGGTGTCTGCCCGCCTGCCGCCCAATGACTGCTGGGATAGGCTCCAGCATCCCCGTGACCCTGAGAGCAGGATAAGCGGTTCTGATAATGGATGGATGGACTTGTTGCAATTTTTCTTTTATATCTGTTAAATTTAACTTTTGATATCCAACTTTATACTTCATTTACACTTTGCTGTGCACGTTTATTATCCGATTTTATTTTGCTACGTGTAACTGAGAGCAACATAGCTAGTCAGATTCCTTGTAAGTGACCATACTTGGCCAATAAAAACTGACTTTACTTGACCTGAAGATAAATATTCCTCTACTTAGGGATAATTTTTGGACCAAGGTGAAAGTTAACTGAGGGGAAAACAAACAACACCTATCCCATTAACCTCTGACCTTATCGTAGAGGTTCCCCGAGTTCTTTCTGTCGTCCTCATCACTGCTGTCCTCAGCGGGGGGGCTCTCCCTCTTCATGTCATCTCCCAAGTAGTGCTCAAACACACTAGAGAAGGCCACAGCAGACAGCATACACACCACCGGAGTCAGGGTCAGCATCAGACGCACCATCACACCGGCAAAGTACACCGCACTGATAGCATATAGTGCCACTGTTGTGGAGGAGAGAGAGAGAGAGAGAGAGAGAGAGAGAGAGAGAGAGAGAGAGAGAGAGAGAGAGAGTCAGATTAGGATTCTACAGGGAGCATGGGAGAAAAACAAACAGATAAGCAGATAGAGAGCTAAAAAGTCTGAGGAAAAGGAAAATTCAAAAAGAGACAAGTAAAACAAAAGTATTACAATATGCTGACAGCATACTGTAGGGGGCCACGGTTGGGCAACAAAAGGCAGAATACTATAGTAGGGAATGTCAGGAGTTTACATGTATATTTTACAGGCAAATCAAAAACAGCTTTAATACATGCAGTACAGAAAAATACACACAGAAAGACAGGCATAGTGAGAGACACAGGACATGTGAAGGAACTGGTAAGGGAGAGCACGCAAATTGAAATGAGAGGAACATACGGAAAGAATGAGAGAGTAAGTCACAAAGGTGCAGCGAGAAAAAGGGAAAACAATATGGAAAACAGAGGGATGGAGGGAGCGACAGACAGACAGGACCATGACGGAATGTCATCCACCGTGGACCTCGGTGAAGATTGGTTCAGCGGTGTGGGCAGAACATGGATGAAATGCAGGGCTCAAAGCATTCTGCTTGATCCATCACATTGATGAATATCTTACAAATATTCACACCAGGCAGTCACAGCCGGCTCCCCGCGGACAGACTCGTAACAAGCAGGGAAACAAATCCCTCAGAACTGATGCACAGAAAAGTATGTAGGAGTTGTTATTAAAATACTGGATACCTGTTGGACAGCATTTTTTGAAATAAAATACACAGGCGGCTCCCTCACTCCTGTCCATCACAACTGTAGTTGTTGTACGACGTGGGAATATTTGGGACGGCCACCTTGGTGTGTCCATATACAGTTCAAGGGTCCCGTTGGGACATAGGTCATTTTCGGTCATCTGCCTTCTTAATGTTTCAATGCCATCCAATTTGGCAATCAACAAAAGTAATTTGTGTATTTATTTATTTGGATCCCCCCCTTTTTTTCTCCCCAATTATACCCATCTAATTACCCCACTCTCCCGAGCCATCCCGGTCGCTGCTCCACCCTCTCTGCCGATCCGGTGAGGGCTGCAGACTACCACATGCTTCCTCCAATACATGTGGAGTCGCCAGCCGCTTCTTTTCACCTGACAGTGAGGAGTTTCACCAGGGGGATGCAGCGCGTGGGAGGATCACGCTATTCCCTCCAGTTCCCCCTCCCCCTTGAACAGGCGCCCAAACCAACCAGAGGAGGTGCTAATGCAGCGACCAGGACACAAACCCACATCTGGCTTCGAACCCGCAGACACGGCCGATTGTGTCTGCACGGACGCCCGACCAAGCCAGAGGTAACATGGGGATTCGAACTGGCGATCCCCATGTTGGTAGGCAACGGAACAGACCGCCACACCACCCGGATGCCCCTTATTTGTGTATTTTGAGAGTGCGTTAGTATTATTTACACTTGGTTAAATATTTCTACAAGACATAAGAGACAAAAATCAGAACGATAGTAACAAAACACTCAACTCTTCATAACTAAGAACTTGAACATGAGAAAATTTGAGACATTTTTCAACTGGCCTTTGAAATATTATAATATGATATAATATTATCATATTATAACTGGCTCATTGCCATGAATACATTTTGTACGTTAGAGAGTTTGAGCAAACCAATCTAGAGGGTAAGAACTATATTTTTTCAGTGTTGATGCTAAAGACAAATGTTTTAATAAACCAGACGTCGACTTATTCGTACAGGAGGAAAAGGAACTACAATAACTCATCAAAAAAGACTTAGGATGACAGCACTAACTTTTATTACTGTATGACTGTAGGGGTACACTAGTCACGCAGAAACTAGTCTTAAGTGCTAAGTAAATTTCATTAAGTCAGACTGGAGTCTGGCCCTCACTGAAGGAAACAACTCACCAATTATGAAGAGATCATTAGATACATGGAGGAATTTTAGAAATAATCACAGATATCAGCCTAGGCTGGGAGGTCGACTGCAGTCTGATAAAGATCCATTTGTCTCTGATGTTCCTTTTTTCTGTTTTGACATTATTTTTATGGCACTTCAACTTTATTGGACAGCGTGCAGTAAATGATGACAGCAAAGATAAAGGAAAGTTGGGCTGCCGTCCAACAGCAGAACCAAGGCTGCAGAGAGACAGATGAGAAGGGGAAGGGAAATGACTTGGGGCCAAAGGATGCTGGACTTTAAAAAGTTGCAGGTCTATTACTATGTGCCTTGGCTGCCTGTATCCGAGTGTTCCCTCACTGGGTGATGCATTCAGTGTACAACAAGGACCATTAAATGTCAAGTTACGGAGGCTGCTATGGATAGTTTCTTACTTCAGACTCATCTTTACCCCATCCTTTTGCATTTATTTTTTTTCTTTTTTAGATTTTGCCCCCGCCCCCCCAATTGTATCCGGACAATTACCCTACTCTTCCGCGCCATCCTGGTCACTGCTTCACACCCTCTGTTGAGCCGGGGAGGGCTGCAGACTACCACATGCTTCCTCCGATACAGGCGAGTCGCCAGCCCCTTCTTTTCACCTGACAATGAGGAATTTTGCCAGGGAGATGTAGCACGTGGGAGGATCACGCTATTCCCCCCAGTTCCCTCTCCCCCCTGAACAGGTGCCACAACCAACCAGAGGAGGCGCTAGTGCAGCATCTAGGACACATACCCACATCCGGCTTCCCACCTGCAGACACAGCCAATTGTAGGGACGCCTGACCAAGCTGGAAATAACACGGGGATTCAAACCTGCGATCTCCATGTTGGTAGGCAACACAGGCATCCATGCCACTTGGATGCCCCTCTTTTGTGTTTATTGCAGTACACCGTATATACCTCTTGGATAATTCCTGGCAAAACTGCTTGGCAAACCTACTCTGTGTGGACATAAAACTTTATAAATGTATTTATTTTCATGAGCAGACCATTGTATTATATCCATACCCACTAAATCTAGTTCAGGATTGCGAGGGGCTGGCGGTTATGCTAGCAGACATAAGGTGGAATACCTTCCGTTCAATGGGCCTCATTTATCCAGGCAAACAATTCTTTGCGTTATTGCTTTGTATCGACACGTAAATATGAGGAGCAGGATTTATCAAAGTTTTCAAAATTTTCACCTTGTTAGGATGCTGAACAGAAATTTACAAAAACCTGAGACTACATGAAAGATGTGTGTAAACTCCACAGTTCTACTTAATGCAGAACCATTAACTTTTATTCATTAAAATGATCATTAATAGACTTGTTTAATAAAAGACAAAAGAAAAAGTTGCAAATGAGATAAAATGTTTAGAATGACTAATCGCATGCTGAAAAGGCTTATGATTGCCTATGTGTTTAATATTAAATTCAATGACAAAGCCCTGTGATGGCCTGACAGCCCGTCCAGGGTGTCTCCCCGCCTGCCACCCAATGACTGCATGGATAGGATCCAGCATCCCCGTGACCCTGACAGCAGGATAAGCGGTTCGGATAATGGATGGATGGATGACAAAGGGACAAAATGCAGTAAAGTCTATGCATGCACTGGCTGACTGTGTTATCAGAGCATCTTCTTAGGGAAAGGGCGGATATTTCTTTTGGCTCATAAGCCAATGTTACATTCCCTTGAGCCCTTCCATTAAAACTACTATCAAGAGTAGAAGGCCTTTTCCATACACATATGCTGGCTTGGCTCGACTCTAACCAAGCGTGTCAGCCCAACGCGGCTAGGATTTGTATTTCCATTAAAACAGAGCTACCCACTTTTGCCAGCAGCCATACCAGCATCAGGAATCAGGAACATTTATTTATCATTTCATTTCATGCACTTGCGTACATAAAATGAAATGAAATACTGTTTCCCCCAGCCCAAAGCAGTGCAACACAAAGACAAAAACACATATCTAAACTACAACAATGGTGTTCCCTGGGCCCACAGGACGCAGCAGACCAAGCGTTCTCAGCCGATCCAGTGCCAAGCTCTCCCAGCCGTCAAACGAAGACACAAACTTGGATGCAGTAACTGGTCCCCTGGTTCTGCCAAATAATGACAGCTAAGCAGGTGTGGGCTTGGCTAGTACTTGGATGGAAGACCTCCCGGGAAAACTGAGTTGCTGCCAGAAGTGGTGTTGGTGGGCCAGTAGGGGGCAGTCTTTCCTCTAGTCATAATAAAAACAACAAATGTCAAATCCCAATGCCCCAGTGCAGTGACAGGGACACTGTGCTGTAGGAGATGCCGTCCTTCAGATGAGGCGTTAAACCGAGGTCCTGACTCACTGTGGTCATTAAAAATCCCATAGCACTTATCGCACAGAGTAGGGGGGTACCCCCGGTGTCCTGGCAAAATTCCCAAGCTGGCCCTCTCCATCTGGCCATCTAATCATCCCCCCATGAAGTTAGCTCAATGATTCCTCCCTCGCCACCTCAAGCTGATGTGTGGTGAGCGTTCTGATGCAAAAGGGCTGGCGTGCATGACCAAGGTGGGTGCTTCACATTGGTGGTGGTTGAAGTGAGGTGCCCCCTTCAATGTGAAGCGCTTTGGGTGTGTAGAAAAGCACTATATAAATTTAAGGATTATTATTATTATTATTATTACTGAAGGTGTCTTTAACTGATGACGCACTTGTCTATAGAGTAGATGATGTTTAAAAGCAGTGCCCTCTTTTCGATGACGATTAAAAGCTGGGCCTTTAGCGTTGTTTACGATTTTACTGTGCAATGGTTGTTGGTAGCCAGGTACTTATCATCATGGATTTTCAGGCTGTTGTTATGATTTTGCTTGGCATCTACCACTTATTGCTTGAAAAACGGAGACAGGATGACGGAATGGATCTAGAAGAGGTGAGGCCCATTTGATGAAGCCCATCTGACATCACCGCAACCCATTTGTATGCAAGTCTGGCGTACTTTGGCCTGACTGCAGAGATGGTCCATCTTCTCGGGCACGACTGCACAACTTGGCACCATTTAAACTGGTAATAGAAACACAAATTAACGTGGCATGGTTTGACTAGGTATGGCCAAATGTGTCAATGGAAAAAACCTATAGGCCTGCTATTAAGGCTCCTATTACAGCTGTGCAGCATCTTAGTCGGACTTCACGGGGCAAACAAGTAGACCTGGTGCTATTCCCACACATGCCCAAGTGCTGTCTGTGCTTGGATTTTTGGCAACTGGCACTTTCTAAATGGAGATCAGTGACCGCTCAGGAATATCTCTGAGTCACATACTGCTGGATGTGCTAGATTCTATTGTAAAGCTATTAAAATCTAATCTTAAATATTGTAAAACTATATTAAAATTTCCTACAGTGCACAGAGCCAACTGGGCACCAAATAGCCTTTTTCAGTCCAGCCAGTTTCCTTTATGTAATTGGTACCAAAGATTACAGTCGTGTGCGCATTAGAAGTCTCTGTCAACACCTGTACTTTGGAGAAATTCTCTTTTTTTTTCTGCCTGTGTGACACGATTTCTCACATGATTTTTGCCTTTGTGGGTGTTCTTCTGTGCCTTGTATTGCATTTCTGAGGTGGGGCAATTATGTTAATTCATAATACATAAGGTCATGTGAATGCGCTTCCAGTTTTCGAATGATTGGTATTTATCAAAATATACACATGGGCACGATAGAGACCTTGTGCCTTCAAACATTCGATAAATATGGCAGCAGTTGCTAGTTCATAAAATTAAATAAGGAAACGTACACACTTATTTACAAATATATTGATAAATGAGGCGCGATGTTGTAAAGCTGTAAAGCTGCGGTGTCTAGTGATGCTGTGGTGTCCAAAATCTCCAAAAAGAGGACAGTGAGCAAAAAGATATTATAACTGATATGCACAATTTCAAAAACTGCAAAAATAAAACCCAAGTTATGATAAACAAGTAATGACCCTTTAACACGCACAACATGCAGGGAACCCATGCACGCATTCGGAAACCATGCAAACTCCACACAGACGTGCTAGATTTGAACCAAGGACCTTCTTGTTGTGAGATGACAGTGACAACCACTAAGCCACCTTGCCACCCCTGGCAGAATTTGAAATTAATATTAGGATTACAGGATTACAGAGATAGGGACACCAATCACAGACATTTCAGGTGCAGTTTCTCAAATTAAGGTATCAAAGAGCAATACCCAGCTCTACTGAGAAGAGCTTCTTTGTGTAACTGCAATTATGAAACTTATTCTACCAGGATAACTGACTTGTCAGAGACAAAGAGAGAAAGCTCACATAGACTTGTATAACTAAAGCAAGAAAAAGACTTGTGCAGTTCTAGGCCAGTCAACTAAAACAATGCCAATTCTACAACAGGTAGTTGTTATAATATAAATCAAGATATGTTATGTATGAGTCTGTGGTGGCCAGTGCTTTCCTGCTTGCTGTTGTGTGTTGGGGCAGCAGGTTGATGGTAGTGGATGCAAACAGGCTCAATAAACTGACCCGCAAGGCCGGTGACACTGTGAGGGTGGAACTGGATTCTCTGGCAGCGGTTTCTGAGAGGAGGACGCTGTTGAAATTACATGCCATCATGGACAATGTCTCTCACCCACTCCATGACATGCTGGTTGGGCACAGGAGTACTTTTAGTAACAGACTCATTCTGCCGAAAAGCACCACAGAGGGCCACAGGAGGTCAACCCCGCCTGTGGCCATCAAACTTTACAACCCCTCCCTCAGACTGTCAGACACTCTGAGTTAATGGTCATTGGACTGGCCCTGTCGAGTTTTGTTTGTGCTGCTTGTTGTGAGCTGCGGTCCTGCAGTATAGATAGGGTGTTATGTGCACCATGCTTGTTGATATATTTTATACTAATTTCGATTTCTTATTTATCTTTTATTTCTATTTGTTTCTGTTTCTATTTTCTTATCTTGTATCTTGTTAGTTTTTAGTTATTAGAGTGTGAGTGTCTGTAGTGGAACCCAATTTCCCCTCGGGGATGAATAAAGTATTCTGATTAGTGCTTTTAGTAGCTGGGTATTAAGGGTTCAGAACAACTATCAATGGCTTTGACATCATTGGTTTAGTTGATGAAGAAGCAGAAAATACACATGAGGAGGGCAGCTTTGAATGGATTCTTAAAGACCCTGAAACCTTTTTTAAAGGGTTTAGACATTTTTACCACTTTTATCTCCGATTTAGAAATGCAACACTAAGACTCTTACCAAAGACACGTTCATCGTTGATGTTCTTGATACAGAACCAGAGGCCCGCTGGGAAGGTGCAGACAAGGATATGGAGGTCAAAAAAGAAGGAGACCCAGGTGGTGGGCTGGTGCTCGGAAACTGACGCTATTATAGGAATGTGGATCTTGGCATAGCTGGGGAAAAGAATAAGAGAGAGAGAGAGAGAGAGAGAGAGAGAGAGAGAGAGAGAGAGAGAGAGAGAGAGAGAGAGAGAGAGAGAGAGAGAGAGAGAGAGAGAGAGAGAGAGAGAGAGAGAGAGAGAGAGAGAGAGAGAGAGAGAGAGAGAGAGAGAGAGAGAGAGAGAGAGAGAGAGAGAGAGAGAGAGAGAGAGAGAGAGAGAGAGAGAGAGAGAGAGAGAGAGAGAGAGAAAAGGGGCAGAGACCAAGAGAAAAAGAGAAGAAAGGAGAGCATTGAGTGACAGCATGTGAAAATGGAGAGAAATTATAGGGAAAAGAATGCCCCTTTGTAGCAACAATGCTATTTCTATTACAAAATTAATAGAAATTATTTCATTGGATTTTGTTCCATTTGACAAATGCTTGACTCATTAATAATGAAATGAAGCTTTATTACGCTATGCAGTTATGAAGGGTGGTTAATAGTATGAAAATCATGAGGCTCAATTTGCCTCTCAAGCCCAAGACACTGTACTGCTTGGCTCCACTTCCTCAAATAAAGTGCTCTCACAGACAAACACATAGCCCAAGCACAGCTGAACTATCTCTCTCTCTCTCTCTCTCTCTCTCTCTCTCTCTCTCTCTCTCTCTCTCTCTCTCACACTCACACACACACACACACACACACACACACACACACAGTGCTGGAGTTGGCACGGGGGTAGAGAAGTAGCTTTATCTACTTTGAAATCTATGAAGGGGCTGACTGCCTAAGTTACCGTCTGCCTGACCAAAGAAGCATTTTGCCAGTTACAAGCTACACGAGCCAAGGTGAAATTACTTCCTATACATTTGATTTATTCGCTAAATCCATGAACAGACTGATAATCTCGAAACATTGCTTGCCAAACGAAGGGAAGAAATAGCACTTCAAATGTTGTCAAGGATGGGAAAGGTAGGGAACGAAGTCCCCCCCCCCTTCACAGCAAGAAGTATTTCTACTTTGATCCTTTATTCACAGCATGTTCTGAGGCTGCTACCCTGACTGATCTGAGCTGACTGATGTAAATCCTGGACTTGTGGCTCTGTCAGAGTAACTCAACTGGTTTGACAACGCGGAGTGGTGATGACCAAATTACTTCAACCCTGATATAACTACACATCTGTTCTGAGATATACCATGATTAAAAAATAATGACGCCATCTCTGCTCGTCAAAACATGCCCTTCTCCCAAGTTTTTCTGTGTGCAGTGAACAGCATGCCGCTACTGGGCCGATGGCCTGCTGCGCCACTCCTCACTGACAAAGGGGAAGAAACTGTTTCCAGTTGATTAAGACTAAGTCTCAGATACATGGAGCAATGTCTGGCATACAAAGATTTTAAACACAAACACTTTATTTTGTTGAAAGGTGCAATTCATGGGTCAAAAATTAATTAAAACCATCTATATATTTTTTTATCTCCCCCCCCTTTCTCCTCAATTGTACTTGGCCAATTACTCTATTTTCCAAGCCGTCCTGGTCGTTGCTCCACCCCCTCTGCTGAGCAAGGGAGGGCTGCAGGCTACCACATGCCTCCTCCCATACATGTGGAGTCGCCAGCTGCTTCTTTTCACCTGACAGTGAGGTGTTTTGCCAGGGGGACGTAGCACGTGGGAGGATCACGCTATTCCCCCCAGTTCCTCCTCCCCCGAACAGGTGCCCCAACTGACCAGAGGAGGTGCTAGTGCAGCGACCAGGACACATACCCATATCCAACTTCCCACCCGCACACACGGCCAATAGTGTCTGTAGGGACGCCCACCCAAGCCAGAGGTAACGTGGATTCGAACCAGCAAGCCCCATATTGGTAGTCAACAGAATAGACCGCCACACCACCGGGACGAAAGGTGTTAAATTTAAATAAAAAGTGAAATTGCAGCACCCAAATATGAAAAACTGTCTGATATTTTTGGTGTTGAAAACTGTTAACTGAAAACATCATTATTTGTCCTTAAATTAATTTGAATGAAATTTACACACAACATGAACAAGTAAATACGGTGCACTGTTATAATTAATTTCTTTGTGATAACTGGGGCAAATTTGTAAACACAATGTGAAGTGCTTCATGCACCATGTGAAACTGTCACAGATGTGTTTTTGTAACTTACCCAGTATCCCACAGGGAGTAGAAGCGTCCACTCCATGGAGCAATGTACCCTGAAGGTGGAAAATATAAAGACCATGATAAGGACTCAGACTGACTGGGATTTTCAGAAAAATACACACATAAGACACGTATGTAGCTGAAAGAACAAACAGAGACACACACACACCCACTCACACATGCAGGGCAGACACACAGTAATTACTGTGGCTCAGTGGTGATCTACGTTTTTTTGTCACGTAGCACTGGAAACAGATAATTGGTTTGAAACATTCCTTGTATTTATAATCGATCATACAATTACTCTCTAATGTGCATGTGTTGGTTTGTATACATATGTGCAAGCTGTCTTGCAGACAGTGATTGGCTGTAATGAGCTCTCTCTGGCCCTGTCCACTCAGCTCAGCTATGGAATGATTAATGAGGACATGGAAACTGGTCACAACTACTGGATGGCAAACAGTCCAGCTATCTGCTGGCCTGCCCCCCAACATGGTAATATAAGTCTATTTACACAATAAATTGATTACAATCACAAAAAACCATTTCCCTTCATTAAAGCTTCTCGGTGGCTGGGGACTGACTGGTTACATTTACATTTCATGGATAAGTAAACATATTGTAGAGTTGCACGTTCTCAAATGCTATACTGTTTTGTTTTGTCTTGCCCCCCCCCCCCCGTTTTTCTTCCCAATTGTATCCGGCCAATTACCCCACTCTATTGAGCCATCCCAGTCACTGCTCCACCCCCTCTGCCGATCCGGGGAGGGCTGCAGACTACCACATACCTCTTCTGATATATGTGGAGTCGCCAGCTGCTTCTTTTCACCTGACAGTGAGGAGTTTCGCCAGGGGGATGTAGCACGTGGGAGGATCACACTATTCCCCCCAGTTCCCCCTCCCTCCCGAACAGGCGCCCCAACCGACCAGAGGAGGCGCTACTGCAGCGACCAGGACGCATACCCACATCGGCTTCCCACCCGCAGACACAGCCAATTGTGTCTGTAGGGATGCCCGACCAAGCCAGAGGCAACACAGGGATTCGAACTGGAGATCCTGTGTTGGTAGGCAACGGAATAGACCGCTACCTAGACACCCCAAATGTTATACTTTTATAGGAAAAATGCTTGACTTCTACTTTATGTAATAATACACAGAATAAAGGCCTTTGCATATGGAGTCTGAATTTTCGTCCGAAACTTTTGCACGTTACAAAATAAATACAACCTCATGTTTTGGAAATTAACTTCACACACCAACTCCCAAAAAGTGTTCCGTCAAAAATATTTTCAGAACAGTTTCGGGTCTCTGCGTTTTTTTTCACATCCATTAAAGGAATCTCAAAGTACGCAATAACACATTTCATGTGGCATAAAAAAATGTGTACATGTCCCTACTATAGATATAGTGTCAAATGATGCCCAGGATCAACTGGATTGGGGTGACTGATCGTCTTCTTTTTAGCATGTGGTACGAGTACTGATAATACATCAAACTGGGCCACTGACAGCCTTACGTAAATGTTGATGCGAGATAGTGTGATAGTTACACAGCTCCTATTACTTTATTAACTTGTGAAATTGTCCCAGCTCTTGACACCTTCTAAGAATTGGATGTGGCCAGTGCAATAGGCCTGTCTGTGAATGTGCTCATTCATCCAGGTCATAGTTATCCAAAGGAATTGAATCAATTCCTTTGGATAGAATGCAATAGGCCCCGTTTTATTTTTATTGTACTGCTCCTCAGAAGTGAGAGAACCACAAAGTCACAGTCACTGCTTTTGCTTATGTTTTGTATTATGAATTTTTGCACCAATAATAAAGAAAAAAAACAGACTCTGTGCAAGGTTTCTGTGAGTAAGTGAGAAAAATTCTGAATTGGTGTGCAAAGACCTTAAAGGGAAATTTCACAGATGGTTTTGTGTACATGCAATCTGTACTGATGAGTTATGCAGTGGACTGAAGCAATAAAGTCCTCACTGTGTACTATATTGATAGAGAAATTGGTGTTCTTCTGCTCAGTCTTTCCCACAACGCCTACATGTACCAGAATGCATTGCATGTAAGCCTCTGCACCATCGTCCATCAAATCCTCTGTGCTTGTGTTTTGTGACATCATTTCCATCATTGGAAACGTAGCTTAGCCGAGAGAACGAGAATGTGTTTTTAAACAGTGTGTTGAGAGCAGATTGAGTCTTAGAAACCCTGCTAGGTTTTAGTTTTTCTGGCCACCAAATGACATCATGATACATCACTTGGTACCCAGAAAAAACTCTGTTTCACTGCCGCCCAAGAGATGTGGAAACAATAGGGAACGACTGCAGGTGTTTTTCATGTCCTATCCCAGGCGCAGATAGACATGGGTAAGACAGATATGAGGTTTAAAAAAAAAAATCTGTGATTTTTTTTCCTTTAACTGTCCAGTGACAAGTTTAATCTTGCTTAGGTTCCATAAATTTACTCACATTTAACAGCCTAGAAATGGTATAGTAGTTGAAATCCCAAATTCAAACCACATATAGTAACCTAAGATGGGTCAAAACAATAATCTGCCCTGTCTATCATAGTGTAACTGTCCCATTTCCTTTTAAACATTCATCAAACATAAAATATTAATTACAAGGTATTATCATGGGCAAATGAGGAATTTATATTAGGGATGACATGTGACAGGACTACAGCAAATCCTACCTTGTGTTGTGCATTTTACTTTTACACTTACCTACTACGGGATAACAGTGTGGTCTATTAACTGTAAGTACTCCCATGCACATAATGTTACCTTCTTAAACATGTGGTGTGCAGGCCAGCATTCATATTCAAACAGATGGATCAACATCGTCACAAAAAGAGAGCTTTTCATTTTGACAATGAAATAAGCATCTCTGTTGTTGTTCCTTCAAAACACACATAATGTGTATGTACGAGACCACTGTTGTGCCCATCTACCTGTGTATGTCAGGTAAATGACGGTGAGGAAAACCACCCCAGCAGCCAGAGAGATTCCCAGGAAGAACAGAGTCTGGAACTCCTGTTTAGTCAGCCTGTCTTTCAGGTACTGCAGGAAGGCATAAGCCTGAAGCAGCACAAACACACCTGGATAGATATGGCACACAAATTAAACAAGTAAAACCTTTTAAAATAACATTCTCTATTTAGAATAAAACCTTGTTGTAGAAATGAGGAGGAGTGAGTATATTATGCTGGCATAATGACACAAAACCTTTTATATATATTGAAGCATCCAGCCATCCACCCTATCAGATCCTTTTTACAAATTAATTAACAGATTGGTTTTAATCAAACAACTGTATACCACTAAATGGACAATTTTTTTGCACTGAATGTCTGAAAATAAGATGAATGGGGCTCTACTTTCCGTGGGCGCTTAAAAGGTTTTCAAAAACTTAGATGGATCCTGGTTATTACACAGTTCAAATGAAATATTACTGCTAGTCTTGGGAAAGGAACGCATTTTGCGGGAGTTAGGACTTTTTTCAACTGATCATAAACCCTGGTGGATTTGTTACTGACCTGCTGCAGCCATGTGTTCGCTGGTCCTGATTGGCTGGAATCCCACAAAGGGGATCTGCATCGAGAGGACCAAACCAATGATGTAGAAGGTGCTGTAGGCTGGAGGGAGATAAGGAAACGTTAAGGTTGTTCATATCGGACAGACATGTTCAATGAATACTGTAAGGTTGAAAAAGATAAAACACTTTTGATTGAAGCCAGAGAATCTCCATTTCTTAGACACAGATACATGTGCTCACATTCACAACCAAACACGAACACAATTTTTTTACTACATTTGTGAGGACCCTCACTGACAACATTAATTAATTCTTCCAGTATGTGTGAATTTATTGTGTGAATGTGAGGCATTAACTGTAAATCTCTGAGTACTCTGTTGAAAAAAGTGCAATATGCTATATAAATGTAATCCATTTACCACATTCCCTAGCCCCTAACCTTAATCTTCACCATCAGCACTACATATCCAACCTTAAGCCTCAACTTAATCCTAATTCTGACCTTAACGCTGAACCCATGCCCTTACCCTAAAATAGACCCCGAAGACGTAAACACCAGGAAAATGTCATCCATCCATCCTTCCATTATCAAAACCGCTTATTCTACTCAGGGTCGCGGGCATGCTTTAGCCTATCCCAGCAGTCATTGGGCAGCAGGCGGGGAGACACCCTGGACAGGCCGCCAGCCCATCACAGGGTCCACATACATACATACACATACACATACACACACACACACACACACACACACACAGTCAAACGTAGGAACAATTTAGTACAGCCGATTCACCTGATCTAGATGTCTTTGGACTGTGGGAGGAAACCAGAGCACCCGGAGGAAACCCACACAGACATGGGGAGAACATGCAAACTCCACACAGAGGACGACCCGGGATGACCCCCAAGGTTGGACTACCCCAGGGCTCAAACCCAGGACCTTCATGCTGTGAAGCGACTGCGCTAACCACTGCCCCCAAGTGTTAGCTTTTACAAGCAAATTCTATCGAAAGGACAGACCTGTTAAGTGCTCACGACTCAGGAGGATATTTTGAATACTGCAGGGAAATAAGTAGGGATGGGTATCGTTAGGATTTTATCGATACTACTACTCTTATCGGTACTGCTTATCGGTTCGGTACTTTATCGATACTCTTATCGGTTCTTTTTGATTATTATGCAAGAAAAAAAGACACTTAATTAAGAACAGAATCGACATTGCTTTATTATTCTATTATATAACTTTATATAAATATAAACAAATATTATTTATTCAGCAGCAACAGCAGCAGCAATGTTTTAAATACGTCTGAATTATAAACTTTATAATCAACATTCAACAACAACAAATAAGATAAAAAATAAAAGTAGATAAAGATAAAGAAAAAAAATATTAAAAATAAATTATTACAGCAAAAGGCTAACGGAAGTTCAAACAAACAAGAACCTAGAACATTATCCTAACAGTTCTTCTGCGGAAAAATCAACATATCTGCCTTCTCCGGCAGGAGTCGTGAGAGTCGTGATCTCTCCTGACTTATAGTGTCCCCGGCTATTAGCCTAGCTAACTCCGTATCTATGGCTTATATATTTGTAGCTAAACAATTAGCTAAGCAATTATATCTTATTTATTGGCCTATTCGTAATAATTCGTTATTAGCCTAGCTAACTCCGTATCTATGGCTTATATATTTGTAGCTAAACAATTAGCTAAGCAATTATATTTTATTTATTGGCCTATTCGTAATAATTCGTTATTAGCCTAGCTAGCTCCGTATCTATGGCTCATACGGCTTACCTGCAGTGGACGTGGATGGAACACTACGAGCAAAGCAGTGGAAAACGCCGCATTTCTGCAGATTAATACCATGTTTCGACAAAAGATGTTTCGACAGATTGCTTGTATTGCCACACTTACTGGCAAATGATTTGTTGCACTTGTGGCAACGAGCGTTGTTGTCATCGACTTTTGAAAAATATACCCAAACTTTTGAAAGTTTAGTTCTCTCCGCCATGATGAGCCCTTGAGCAGAGCTGTCTGCGCGTGTGTGAGCGAGTGTGTGGAGCACAGCACAGCCCCGCCCCTCGCGCAGTAAGAGAGAGAGACAGAGAGATGGAGAAAACGGCGAACAAGATTATGTTCGCGACGTTTAAATTCCTCGAAAAACACAATTGCCACATTATAAATCTCACTCCATGATTTCTCGAGTACCTACCGAATACCGATAGCAGAACCGAAAACGTCGGATCTTAAAAATGATCCGGTTTTTACTAATTTAGAACCGGTTCCCGTTTAGAACCGGGTTTCGGGGGGCATCCCTAGAAATAAGTAAGGAAAATGTCATCACTTTGTAAAAATGTACTCAGCACTTGCATTCAAAAACTTAAATTGGTCCTCTCTAATATAGCTGAACAAGAACACACACACACACACACACACACACACACACACACACACACACACACACACACACACACAAACTAGGTCCTTGATGTAGAACACAGAAACGAATCAGCTGCAACTTCAAACCATGAGTGACAGCCTAACAACAGTACATTTACAGGTTGAAACAATTCAAACAGTTGGAAGTGAGCAGGGTAACTGACTTCAGCAAGAAAACGGTTTCTGTGAAGGCTCCAAGTAAAACCAAAACAGTTCATCCCCTAGGGGTCACGGTAAAACTCTGCAATGAAGTCTTGGTAATAAAGCCTCAAAGTAGCAGCTGAAGTTGTTTGTTTCTGACTACAGAAAAGACAACAAACTAAAGCGCTAGTCCTCCTAAATAGGCTTAGGATTAGCACAAAGGCTAGGAGCAAACTACAAAGGCAAAACAGTGTACTTTAGAGCACAGAAACTGACAACCTATTAAAAGAAATGTATCAACTAGATGAAGGAATTTACTGTGTTTGTATGGTTTTGTGTGCATGTACATGTACAATTAAGCATACGTGTGTGTTTCTGTGTGTGTGTGTGTGTGTGTGTGTGTGTGTGTGTGCCTCCAAAAGCCTTCAGAAATCTTTGTTTGCTCCGATTAGATTGGTTAACAGTCTGAAAAATGCCAAAGAGTGAGACCCGGTATTATGACTGAATGGTTATCTTCACATCCTGTTCAGTAGAAATTCTCACTCCCACTCGTCTCTTTCAAACGTACATTCCCTGACAATGATTAGAATTATTTTTTTCCCCAACTTCACTGGTAGTTTTTCCTGTTCGCATAAACAACTTTTAGGATGTCTAGTATTTTCATTTATTATTTATCATTTATCATTTCTGCATTCTTGCTTTTTCATAACTGTACCACAGAGCTGTCAGTTAATTTCACCTCTTCATGCACTGAGCAAATCTCTTAAGTCAAGTCAATTTTATTTGTATAGTCCAATATTACAAATTACAAATTTGCCTCAGTGGGCTTTACAGCAACACAATATCCTGTCCTTAGACCCCCCTCATCGGATAAGGGGCAATTTCCTAAAAAAAAAAAAAAAAACTTTTAACAGGGAGAAAACTTAGGAAGAAACCTCAGGGAGAGCAACAGAGGAGGGATCTCTCTCCCAAGATGGACAACGTGCAATGGATGTTGTGTTTACACAATTTACAGAATACAGCATTGAAAGAGGATAAACAGAATTATAATGGAATTATACAATTTATGAAGAATATGATGCGCAGGATGCCAAGCAGTGTACAGATGCCACCGGAACACCCTAGGACCCAAGCCATGCAACCAAAACAAAACAAAACAAATAAAATAAATAATGATATGGATTTATAAGATCTATAAAAAGAAAAAAAAAATTGGTCTATTCTTCAAGACGCTTTCAAATATGCTCTTCCTTTTATTGGTTTATAAATAAGTCTCTTGCTTCAGACAAATGTCTGACATGAACAATACAATACTTGAGATTGGCTCACTCACTCCTGTGAAAGTGTCTTAAAGTGGGGGTAAGCGATCCTGGGCAGAAGTTAGCAAGAGCTAGCTAGAAAATATACTGCAAAAGAATCCGCCCCCTGACTTCTGCCTAAAAGCCTCATGAACACACAAACTGATTTAGAGCAAGTAGGACCAATGGAGACATCAGCTTGCAAAAGACAGATAACTAAGCAGGTACAGAGAAATATTTCTGTCTCCGTTTAGTGACTAGGGCGACCAGAGATCTTTTTTTCCTTTTCCTTACTTAATAGCTGTCAGGATGTGGAAAGTGTTGGTTCAATAACTACAATGAAGACGAATGTACTTTTCAAAACTTTACTGCAACTCCCGTTCAACAGCAACAACCTAAACATCACCCCTCACCGACTGAAGTCCCATCCACCTTCATACATGCGCAGTGAATAACATAGCACCTAACAAACTCCCCTTTTTTCTTTAAAGATAAACAAAGTCCAAACAACGTAAACATTTTTTTAACCTTTAACAGATAAGCTGTTTTTCTTTACCTTTAATAACTAGGTTTAAAACTGCAGTGTTAATGACTACAGTTTTATTTTAGAAAAGTCTTTGTTGTCTAGCCTGTTTAGCCTTTAAGTTCCCATACACCTTCGCTAAGAGCCCTCAGCAGAACAAGTGCCGATGTCCCCTTCTTTGTCAAGCAGTTGGAAAGCTGCTCCTTGGTAGCTGACCACATGAACTGCTGGATAGTCCCAGAGTGGATGAGCTACTTAACACTGCTGATTTCAAGGCAGAGTCTCTTCTCCGTGACTGATTTGGTGGATTTGACAGCATCAAGAAGAGAGTGATTGTCTGTTACACACACAATGGGCAAATTTTTACATGCGCAATTACCTTTGGTAAGCTCTGAGTAGAGCGTGGCTAAGAAAAATGCACTGTCAATGCCATCCACAAGTGCCAAAGTCTCTCCTGCTGAAGTGCTTTGGACAACTCTCCTGATCCTTTTTGACTGCTAGCTTAGAGGTGAGAATTTTCCATTCTCTCCCATCAGCATGATTAGGTGTCCACCTTGAGTTCCTCCGTCCCATAAAGGAATCACTGAACACCACCAGTTTCAGGGAGCTGTCTTTTCCCAAGTGCTGAAACCGTAATGTCACCTCTTCTGATTTCAGCTTCCTGATAGGTTTGTTTGCACAGTGCAGGGTCTGAACAGTAGCATGCTGTGTACTAGATGCCAGGATGGATATGTCACACATTATGTCGGGTCTACTTTGCCTTGCCCCCCATATCTGTGAAGACGTTTCGCCTCTCATCCAAGAGGCTTCCTCAGTTTGTGCCTTTCTGACTAGACCAAGCTAGTCTGACTGGCTGGTGATGAGACTCAGCATTTATCCTCTAGGAGTCGTTGTCAGAGCTATTGATATGCGTGGCTCTTTGTGATCCAATGTTTACCAACGCCCGTCGCTAACAGAGCCATAGATATGAGTGGCTCTCCTGTGCTCTGATGTCCAGCCGCGCCCGTCGCCATCAGAGCTATTAATTTGCATTTGTTTAGCAGCGACGGTCGTTGGGGGTGTTAGTTTCGACTTCATTATTCAGTGGTCATGAGAGTCATTGGAGCCGTTAGTAACCGACTGTTGTTCTTGGAGGCTAGGCTTCTTGAGTCTCCTGGGTAGAGATGAAAGGACGGCATTGTAAGTGGGAGATAGGTGGTGTCACAGACCTCCTCCTCTGTTGAGGGATGGTTTTTCCAGTTTCGCATAGATGGCTTCCTTCACCCCTCTTTCAAACCATCTATCTTCTCTGTCCAAAATGTGCACATTGCTGTCCTCGAAGGAGTGCGTCTTCTCCTTTAGGTGTAGATAGACTGCTGAGTTTTGTCCTGAGGAGTTTGGCCTTCTGTGTTGGGCCATCCGTTTGTGTAGTGATTGTTTGGTTTCTCCTATGTATAGGTCAGTGCAATCCTCATTGCATTGTACGGCATACACCAGATTGGATGAGAGGTGAAACGTCTTCATGGATATACACTCACCGGCCACTTTATTAGGCACACCTGTCCAACTGCTCGTTAACGCAAATTTCTAATCAGCCAATCACATGGCAGCAACTCAATGCATTTAGGCATGTAGACATGGTCAAGACGATCTGCTGCAGTTCAAACCGAGCATCAGAATAGGGAAGAAAGGTGATTTAAGTGACTTTGAACGTGGCATGGTTGTTGGTGCCAGACGGGCTGGTCTGAGTATTTCAGAAACTGCTGATCTACTGGGATTTTCATGCACAACCATCTCTAGGGTTTACAGAGAATGGTCCGAAAAAGAGAAAATATCCAGTGAGCGGCAGTTCTGTGGGCGAAAATGCCTTGTTGATGCCAGAGGTCAGAGGAAAATGGCCAGACTGGTTCGAGCTGACGGAAAGGCAACAGTAACTCAAATAACCACTCATTACAACCGAGGTATGCAGAAGAGCATCTCTGAACGCACAACACGTCGAACCTTGAGGCAGATGGGCTACAGCAGGAAAGACCACACCGAGTGCCACTCCTGTCAGCTAAGAACAGGAAACTGAGGCTACAATTCGCACAGGCTCACCAAAATTGGACAATAGAAGATTGGAAAAACGTTGCCTGGTCTGATGAGTCTCGATTTCTGCTGCGACATTCGGATGGTAGGGTCAGAATTTGGCGTCAACAACATGAAAGCATGGATCCACCCTGCCTTGTATCAACGGTTCAGGCTGGTGGTGGTGGTGTAATGGTGTGGGGGATATTTTCTTGGCACACTTTGGGCCCCTTAGTACCAATTGAGCATCGTGTCAACGCCACAGCCTACCTGAGTATTGTTGCTGACCATGTCCATCTCTTTATGACCACAGTGTTCCCATCTTCTGATGGCTACTTCCAGCAGGATAACGCGCCATGTCATAAAGCTCGAATCATCTCAGACTGGTTTCTTGAACATGACAATGAGTTCACTGTACTCAAATGGCCTCCACAGTCACCAGATCTCAATCCAATAGAGCACCTTTGGGATGTGGTGGACCGGGAGATTCGCATCATGGATGTGCAGCCGACAAATCTGCAGTAACTGCGTGATGCTATCATGTCAATATGGACCAAACTCTCTGAGGAATGTTTCCAGTACCTTGTTGAATCTATGCCACGAAGGATTAAGGCAGTTCTGAAGGCAAAAGGGGGTCCAACCCGGTACTAGCAAGGTGTACCTAATAAAGTGGCCAGTGAGTGTATACCAAGTCCAGTTGCACTTAATTCAACTTCTTTGGATAACCATGACCTGGATGAATGAGAACAATCACAGACATCATCATTCATCATAAGTATGTCCTTCTTCATGGCCGTTAACGCTTAACTTGGCATGCTCATATAGAAACAGTTGACGATTGTCTACTTGTTCCAGGTCAACTGACCCTGTTGTACCAGCAATTTCCTCAGGTTCAATGTACTGCGTGTTGTACCAGTTTTTGTGGTTCAGTGACTGTGGTTTCCTGCCCGGCTGAGGATTTTTCCAGCATGTACTCGGCCACTTCCACTATCTGTGTATGTAACTACTTGTCTAGTTTTCAGCCTAAGGCCTTCACGTGTCATGATGGAGTGTGTCTGTGATGTGTCAGATTGACCTTGATCCCCCCCACCCCCCAGGGGTTCACTGTTATCCTCAGTATCAAGTGACTCACCATTTGTAGTTGTCTCGTTCTCACTTTCATTTTCAGTGTCATAGTTCTCATTGAGTCCCGCTTCTGGTAACGGGGTATGATTTTCAGTACCCTCCAGCTGATTGTCCCTTTCTCACCGCATTGCTTGTGGACCATCTATCTTATGAAGCCTGGATTGATTTTGTGATAAGTGCAGTCATACCTTCATCGTCGTTTAAATCCTCTGCGGCGATTTCCAGGGCACTGTCCCTCACTCTTCCCATTAGCGACAAGGTAACCGCCAAAGCCTGCTTCTTTTTATCCAGGTCGATAACCAGTCTCCAAATTTCAACCTCATTTTTCCCACTTTTGTAAGAGTTTTTTTTCATCAAACACTGGTGGTACTTTGTATTTGACAGCAACCATCCTCTGCTACCAATGTTGGTTCGGTAACTACAATGAAGACGAATGTACTTTTCAAAACTTTACTGCAACTCCCACTCAACAGCAACAACATCAACATCACCCCCCACCCACCGAAATCCTGCTCACCTTCACACATGCGCAGTGAACAACATAGCACTTAACAGCAAGAGTGACCAAATATTATAAAAATTGCTCTAAATCAAGATCGCCAATAGCCGCTTTAATACTGCAATCTGGCAACTTTTGTTCACACTATCGTTGTTTGGTAATGTTTCCATAAATGTTACTAAGTCATCAGTCGGCAAATTACCAAATTATCGACTCTGCCTCTCGTTCACATGAGCCCGAAACATAAAATAAGAGGGAAGGTTTATGGGTTGGGTGACATGTGTGAATGAGGTTTTAGACACACACAGACATAGACACAGATGCACACACAGTGAAATAGTATGACAGGGAGAAAATCTAGGTATAAAGGTGGATGGGCTAGACAAGGAGGAAATGGAAGAGAGATCAGATGTTATTCACCCCCCCCCCCTTCATTCAGGATAATATCAATGATAATAAACTGAGTTTTAATTATTTCCAATCAACGTCCTCGGAGCACAGCTTTTGCAAGACTGCAGTCAGAAGTCTATCAGTCAGTATCGATCACATAGCTTTAAAGGTCTGAATTATGGCCATATTGTTGGAACTGTCCTTGAGCACCCAGAAGGGAACTAAATTAAAAGAAAAAACAGATTGAGTTTGGGATTGGAATCTCGACTATTTCCGCTACCATCCATCCATTGCAGCCTAAGGCTATTATTATTAATAGGATCCAACATACACTCACTGGCCACTTTATTAGGTACACCTTGCTAGTACCGGGTTGGACCCCCTTTTGCCTTCAGAACTGCCTTAATCCTTCGTGGCATAGATTCAACAAGGTACTGGAAACACTCCTCAGAGAGTTTGGTCCATATTGACATGATAGCATCACGCAGTTACTGCAGATTTGTCAGCTGCACATCCATGATGCGAATCTCCCGGTCCACCACATCCCAAAGGTGCTCTATTGGATTGAGATCTGGTGACTGTGGAGGCCATTTGAGTACAGTGAACTCATTGTCATGTTCAAGAAACCAGTCTGAGATGATTCGAGCTTTATGACATGGCGCGTTATCCTGCTGGAAGTAGCCATCAGAAGATGGGAACACTGTGGTCATAAAGAGATGGACATGGTCAGCAACAATACTCAGGTAGGCTGTGGCGTTGACACGATGCTCAATTGGTACTAAGGGGCCCAAAGTGTGCCAAGAAAATATCCCCCACACCATTACACCACCACCACCAGCCTGAACCGTTGATACAAGGCAGGGTGGATCCATGCTTTCATGTTGTTGACGCCAAATTCTGACCCTACCATCCGAATGTCGCAGCAGAAATCGAGACTCATCAGACCAGGCAACGTTTTTCCAATCTTCTATTGTCCAATTTTGGTGAGCCTGTGCAAATTGTAGCCTCAGTTTCCTGTTTTTAGCTGACAGGAGTGGCACCCGGTGTGGTCTTCTGCTGCTGTAGCCCATCTGCCTCAAGGTTCGACGTGTTGTGCATTCAGAGATGCTCTTCTGCATACCTCGGTTGTAATGAGTGGTTATTTGAGTTACTGTTGCCTTTCCGTCAGCTCGAACCAGTCTGGCCATTCTCCTCTGACCTCTGGCATCAACAAGGCATTTTCGCCCACAGAACTGCCGCTCACTGGATATTTTCTCTTTTTCGGACCATTCTCTGTAAACCCTAGAGATGGTTGTGCGTGAAAATCCCAGTAGATCAGCAGTTTCTGAAATACTCAGACCAGCCCGTCTGGCACCAACAACCATGCCATGTTCAAAGTCACTTAAATCATCTTTCTTCCCCATTCTGATGCTCGGTTTGAACTGCAGCAGATCGTCTTGACCATGTCTACATGACTAAATGCATTGAGTTGCTGCCATGTGATTGGCTGATTAGAAATTTGCGTTAACGAGCAGTTGGACAGGTGTGCCTAATAAAGTGGCCGGTGAGTGTATGTCTGGCTGTGGAAGTAGTTTGTCATATTGTTGGACTGACACTAAATGAATACGCCTGGGCTTTGCCTCTCCAAGAACCTTTAATCTGTCTAATCTAATCACCTAGACAAGGAACAGAAGATGAAACGAGAGTCAGAAGTTCACATATCCAACAAGAGCCTCCAAGTGTCTTCAATGTCTGTTTCTCTCCTATAAAGGACAACTTTATTAGTATCCTCCACACAGCGACTACTTTGTTTAGGTTTAACAAGAGCAGGTCAAAAGTTCTTCACCACTCCTCAACTCAATCACTTTCTCTTTGCAATGTTGTCCTCTGCTGAAGCTGCTGCAATAATGATACCACCGCATGGACAAGGGCAAAATATAGATTTGTGCTGACCTACCCGAGGCACCATTTGTATAACATACAACCCTCTGCAAGATTGCTCTGGGACATCACTGCCTGCATATTCTCTCATATATCTACACACACTCACATTGCCATTTTGACTTAACCTTTAGCTGAGCACCACACTGTGTTGGACTAACAATCAGACTTTCAGATGATTAATAGTGTTATGTTTTTTGTCTTGTCATGGACCTCTCTCTCATAAAGTTTAATCCAGGCATTTAGTCCCACTACCAGTAGCCAGGCAAAGTAGCTCAGTTCATGAGAATGCTGGCTGATGGGGTGGCTGGAGTTGTGCCATTAACCAGCAGTTAGGAGAGGCATGGCAAATGGTGGAATCCTGAAGAATAACAACGTCTTTATTAATCCCCACGGGGAAATTAATTCTCTGCATCTGACCCATCCTACTACTATAAGGAGCAGTACGCAGCCGTGGTGACCAGGTGACAAACCCTGAATTCTGGGGTCTACGCTTTGGTCAAGGGCAAAGGCAGGAGTACCCGATACCCAACAATGCATGTACCCTGAGGAACACACAAACAAGAGGGGAAAAGGTAAACTCCAAACAGGGAAGACATGGACTGGGACCATCATGCTGCCTTCTTATCATTTCTTGTGCAGAATGAATTGTTACTCACTAGATAGTAAAAACAATTCGATTAGAATATGACGTTTTCTCTTGATTAGATTGGCAGGATAGTAGACAATAAGGGTTTTCATGCAGGACAGCAAGTCATGATGAACTGGACATGAAATCAGAATGCAAGAAGAACAAGCTATGCTTTGTGTGACGTAATGAGCTAAAATAACTGTTGAGTTACTCATTTACAGTTAGTGTTACTGCAGGCAAAACTTATTACTACTCAGTGACAGAGTGAAAGTAAAGGGAAGGGGTCTTTTTCCACTTCAAAATGGGAAAAAGACAGGGAATTCAATCTAATGCCAAAATTATTCCTTATACCAACAATTCCATGCCAAGAAGCCAAACCGACCAGATCTCATCTCTTTCATATATTCTTTCTCACGTCTTTAACCTCTCCAACCCTCTTTCAGCTCCTCACCCTGCTTGTCTTTCCATTTCTCACTTCCCATCCATCCTTACTGTAGGCCCTCTTCAATTCCCAGCTACTCAGCATTCTGGAGATGTGGTTGCCATGGTCCCCTCACTTTGCTGTTCACTCCATGTCAAATATTTTCCCTGATCCCAGTAGATTATGAAGCTGTACTCATCAGTTAATGATTTTAATCTGATGGTAATTGTATGTATTGCAGTCATACCACAAAAAAAACATAGAACTGTGAGCAGAGTTCATGCTGAAGAAGGCAATTTCATGGCAGCAACTTGGCAAGCTCTTTGAATTTTCCTCTGCTGTATTCCCAAAATGTTCCTCCTCTTCTCATTTTTGATTTTCATTAGCACTCTTTTTGCTCCCTTGTATCTGTCATGTATCCCTTCTATTGAGCCCCATGCGGTTTGTCCAAACCTGATTACTGTCTCATTATAGACACCCAGTTAGCTGGTAATGGAAGCTATCAAAGGTCTCTTGCAGTATTTGCACAATGCCTGTGTGAGAAAGATAATAATTTCATGTGTGTGTGTGTGTGTGTGTGTGTGTGTGTGTGTGTGTGTGTGTGTGTGTTGAGGGGCATAGGAAGGCATTAACAGGTGCATGCACTCAAAAAAAAAAAAGTTCAGTCTGCAGGCTTGAACCATCATAGTAGACACAGTATGTATGTCTCTGTTATTAGCTGGAGGCTATAGAGGGATCATGTCCTCTGGGTTACTCGCTGGGTTCCATTTATTGAATCAATTTTCAAATGAAAGCATGTATGAACTCCTAAGTCAAGTAAAACATCTTTGCACCTTATTTGCAAATGCCTGTGAGTTGCTGTGAGCAATGGATTAATGATTACCTATGTAGACTCTCCTGCTGTAGCGCTGCATAAGCAGCAGAACAAACACATGTAGCGGAATAAGGTTGATGATGAAGACATAACCACCCCATGCTGATACCTGCAATGCGAGAGAGAGAGAGAGAGAGAGAGAGAGAGAGAGAGAGAGAGAGAGAGAGAGAGAGAGAGAGAGAGAGAGAGAGAGAACGAGAGAGAGAGAGAACGAGAGAGAGAGAGAACGAGAGAGAGAGAGAGAGACTCAGTTGAGGAACTGAAAGTTATTGAGTTTAATTACTACTTTCATTAGTTCACAGCTGAAGGAACAATCCTCAGTCATTATTACATGTAATGTGGCAGTTTCACACACATGCATGCAATGTAATGGGATCGTGCTCTCTTCTGAGGCTGTGCAGTGTATTAAACAACCATGGGTAATTAGCACAGTAACACAACGATGACTCCCTCCAGGCTGAGAACTGATGGGTGGCTGTGTTCTTTCACTTACCCCCCCCCACACACACACGTGTGTTTTTTTGTTGTTGTTGTTTTTTTTTGTTTTTTTTTTGCATCAGCAGTTAGATATATCGATATTTTCTAAAAGTTTCTATGCTTATCCTGACAATATTTTCCATACTGCATGCATACACACTTACACCAATACTCACAGACACCTCACCTTTGTCTTGGGCTTATTGCATAGCCACTCAAGTGTCATGTAATTGCCAGGGGGTTAGGTAAACTTACTATGGGTAACAGTACCATGGCAGTGTGGACTTCACACTGTTCATCAAGGAAATACTATTCTGACTGAATATCAATATATTCTGAAAATTGAGTCAGAAAAGATATATCTTTCCATCAAGATGGATTATGTGAGTAAAACAAATTTGGATGAAAATCCACAATGGCTCGCCACCGTGAGTCAGTAAAACATCGAAGGGCTTATTTTCTTTGGTTGTCTACAAAACGTGGTTTTCCGTGAGTGGCACAGAGAAAGCGTTAATGCTTTTGCTTCAGACGTGTGCATTTAAGTGGTCACATTTATGCTTGTCCTCACCATGTAGAAATAAGAAAGGCAGCATCCTATAGTCCAGAAGATTGACCCCGTCTTCACCGACTTCACCTAAAGGTCACATCACATAGGGTGAGCAGGAAAGCGTCAACCAATATTACAGACACACGAAAAGGGAGACAGAGACACAGTCAAAGTTAGTTTGCACACCAAAGTAAGTAATGGTCATGTATGCAGTCCAAATCTCCATTAAAATTCTGTTTCTCTACAGCTCTGTTTAATGTGTAGACCAGGCACCGTGCTACTGCCCAACTAGTGCATGTGAATTATTTACCACATTTCCCTCCTTTGCAACCTATACAGAACAGTGCAGAATGTCCTATATAGCTTAACCTTCCCCACTACCGCAAGAGCCGCCAATGAGCCGGTGCTAATTAAGGCTTAATAAGGGGAATGTGCCCTGACTTCAGGAACACAAAGACTGAATCTGCTACTATTGGGTCAAAGATGCCAACGAGTCAGAAGAATAGTGGAGCCAAGTCAATGAAACATGGTGGAAAGATGAAATGAGGGAAGAAATTATGGTCTGGGGGAAAGAGAGGGTGAGAGGGGCAGAGAGGGGAATGGATGAAGGAGGAGATACCTTTGCTGATTTGCAGCGATATCATGGTAACCATGTGTCTGTCAAGGTATGGTCTGACCCTAGAAAGAATTCTGAGCCCTCTGTTCCACTGTGTTTGTGTGTGTGGGGGGGGGGCGCTTGCATATGTGTGCATAAATTGCACTAATGGTGTGATTTATTTACAATTTCTTCACCATCAAGAAACTTTGCCGCTAATAAATTCCTTTTCAACTTCTAGCCAGGTTGTACACTATTTAATCCAGATTCCACCAATTAACAATTGCCTGTGGACTTCAAAACTGGACAAGAGAATCACTTTTTAATAGCTCTCAGAGGGAACATGGATGATATATCTCCGTAAGTAAATACAGTTCACCAAGAACAACATTAGCCTGTATGTCAGCCTGTAAAAGCCAGTGTAATAAATGGAGCTAGAGTGGTAACTAAAGAGTTCTTAGACTGGCAGGATATTTTTCCTATGATCTTGTGCAGTAGATTCAATATACACTATGGCTTTGAAGAAGATTTAAATCTGTAATGTAAAAAAGACGCACTTTGTAGAGCTGCTGTGTTAAAATTCCATTTACTTTCCAGATTCAAAGAACATTTTGTTAGGATTTCTACGACTATAGCTTATTTTAAAGCAATATCAAAAGCTCTAAAATATGAAAAATGTGGCATAAATCCATATTAGTTTACTTAATGACACCTCAGATGAGTGTTTTATTTTTCCTGTTTCTAGGGTGGTATGTGGGCATATGTCCCTATTCAAACATACAAAATAACAATAATAACATGAGCTTAATGTACCAAAAACAACTTCCACCAGCCTTGGTCATGTGGCTAATAAAACAACCTAATCTAAATCTAATCTAATCTAATCTAACAGGGATTTTCTTTTTGAAGCCCTTAGCTATTATTTTACATTTGCTCGCCTATCACCGCAATATTAGTCTAAACTGAAAGGACTTAAATGGAAATTTTAAAATGTTTTCATTTCATCCACCATTAGGTACAATAATGGCCTTTAAAGCATTTTGATTTTCTCTGTGACTTTTTGATTCAATTAAAAAAAAAAGTCAACCAAGTATGAACTACAGCTGGTGTAACCTCAATAATTCTGGACAAATGCACAATAACATAAGTTCAGTTACTTGACTGATCACCATAGGGAAGTAAGTCTTCTGAAATTAACCCATCCTAACTACACAGGAGCAATGGGCAGCCACAGTGCAGCACCCGGGAACGAACATCAGAGGCATTGACACAAGTTTTAACCTAACATGCATGTCTTTTGGAGCAAGAAACCGCAGCACCCACAGGAAACATACAGGAACATAGGGAGAACATGCAAACTCCACACAGAAAGACTCAGTTGGGGTTGAACCCAGGACCTTTTTGCAGTGAGGCAACCATGCCGAGCCACTATGATTGCCATTCCCCATTTGATTATATAACACTGTCACTGTGAAGTCGTACCCAGAGATAGTAGGTGAATTGCAGGGCGAAGATGGCGATGCCCTCATTGTCAAAGGACCCTGCCACAGAGCGGGAAATGTAGCCGGGGACGATGGCAATGAAGCAGGCTGCCAGCAGCCCCGCCCCCTGATTCCACAGCTCACGCGTCAGCAGGAAGGTGGAGATGGAGGTCAGACCACTGAACACTGGCGCAAGGAACACACACACGTCTCGGATGTGCACTGTGATATGGAGCAAGTTGAGCACATAGTGAATGAGGCCTGCCGTCACCATCAACCCTGGGTACACCTGAGGGAAGGCAGGGAAAGAGAAAGACGTGTTTAAGGTTTTATCAGGCTGTTTGCTTTGTCATGCACAAATATTCTCACCATGCTGGAAGCATGGCTGTGTACTGGCAAAAATTTGGCAAAGCAATTTGCATCATGATACAAGGGCCACAATATATTGTGTTACTACAAATATTGCAATATACTGCAACATTTTAACAAAATCCTAGAAAAGTATCATTAAGACAATGCCTCAATATGCATTGGCAACAACTGCTGTTGGGGTTCTGTGCAACTCTGTTAAAATACTGCACCTGTCACCTAGTCAAAGGTTCTGCTAGGAAAAATTTGGTTTGAGCCAAAGTGTCCATGTAGACCCCAGAATGTCAGACAAACAGGAAAAATTACAGTCTGTGCCTTGCATGTGCTATACAAGAAGACCAAAGCATCAACAGCTAGAGGGAAAATGATTCTGAACAGATGGGGATGGAGGGGAGTATAATGCCGAGGCAGTTTTGTCCTTTGTTTCTTCAAAGTCAAAACAAAATACTCAAAGCAATGTTGTTGCTTTTAGCAGCCAGCGTAATTGCACAAAGAGTACACCCCCAGGGACAGATTAGCCCCACAACCATTACACTCCCTTGATCAACTTGTACGAAGGGAATCTAATAGAGGAGAAAAAATATAGGGTAGCAAGATGAGTACACAGAGATGAGCGGGAGTGTAATGGTGTGTTAAAGTGACCCCTGTCTGTCTGTCCTTTAGGTTTTTATGAAGACCAATCTACTGTTCCGTCTCTCTGAATGCTCCACGCTAACTCTCACTACCACCCCTAGGAGCTGTTTAACCACCCGGACCTGCTTATTGTGTGTGTGTGTGTGTGTGTGTGTGTGTGTGTGTGTGTGTGTGTGTGTGTGTGTGTTTGCGTGCAATGGCAAGAGTATGGAGGATGATTGAGGATTTATCACAGTCTTGTGACTGTTGAGAAACAAGGACATTAAGGAGCGGTATGGCAAAGATAGCAAGAGAAGAAACACAGACACACAATCACATAACTTACCGTGCCTCCCACTATCCTGCCCAAAGGGTACCAGGCTCTCTCATCAAACCAGTTGAGGAACTCGTAAAAGCCATTGGTGGTGAGGTGGTGAGTTGACCTGTAGTTGAACCTGCAGCACAACATCGAAGAAGATGATTAGATGAAGGCACACCAGACAGAGGAGCGGCGATGCACACGGGTCTCCCACAGCTTAGCTTAGCTTGTGTTTGGTTTAAGAAAAAATTTCGACTTTTGCTTATTTGACCCATGTATTGTAAACCTTCCAGACAAATGTTATGTAGTTTTGGCTTTCTAGGGCAGCTTCTTTAAATTTGACAGCCCTATTGGGCATTTGCAGACAAAAAATAACACCAATCTTTTACCCCTTTTGCTTCGGTTTGAGATGTACAGAAGACAATACCTTGATGGATACATTGCTCTTTAATTTCACTTATGTATTTTTACTGAAACAAAGCATAACAACCTTAAGTTTCTCTCCAACAGGACAGAACAAAGTAGGGCTTTACTTAGGAAGGCAAAATGGCTACCACAGCAGCAAATACAGTGGTGCTTGAAAGTTTGTGAACCCTTTAGAATTTTTTTATATTTCTGCATAAATATGACCTAAAACATCATCAGATTTTGACACAAGTCCTAAAAGCAGACAAAGAGAACCCAATTAAACAAATAAGACAAAAATACTATACCCAGTCATTTATTTATTGAGGAAAATGATCCAGTATTACATACCAGTGAGTGGCAAAAGGATGTGAACCTTTGCTTTCAGTATCTGGTGTGCAAACTGCAGACGGGCAGCAATGTTCTTTTTGGAGAGCAGTGGCTTTCTCCTTGCAACCCTGCCATGCACACCATTGTTGGTCAGTGTTCTCCCAATAATGGACTCATGAACATTAGCCAAAGTGAGAGAGGCCTCTAGCTGCTTAGAAGTTACCCTGGGTTCCTTTGTGACCTGGCCGACTATTACACCCCTTGCTCTTGGAGTGATCTTTGATGGTCGACCACTCCTGGAGAAGGTAACAATGGTCTTGAATTTCCTCCATTTGTACACAATCTGTCTGACTGTGGATAAGTGGAGTCCAAACTCTTTAGAGATGGTTTTGTAACCTTTTCCAGCCTGATGAGCATCAACAACGCTTTTTCTGAGGTCCTCAGAAATCTCCTTTGTTCTTGCCATGATACACTTCCACAAATGTGTTGTGAAGATCAGACTGTGATAGATCCCTGTTCTTTAAATAAAACAGGGCATCCACTCACACCTGATTGTCATCCCATTGATTGAAAATACCTGACTCTAATTTCACCTTCAAATTATCTGCTAATCCTAGACGTTCACATACTTTTGCCACTCACAGATATGTAATACTGGATCATTTTCCTCAATAAATAAAAGACCAAGTATAATATTTTTGTGGCATTTGTTTAATTGGGTTCTCTTTATCTACTTTAGGACTTGTCTGAAAAGCTGATGTTTTAAGTCATATTTACGCAGAAATATAGAAAATTCTAAAGGGTTCACAAACTTTCAAGAATCACTGTAAGTATACACTACCGTTCAAAAGTTTGGGGTCACCCAAACAATTTTGTGTTTTCCATGAAAAGTCACACTTATTCACCACCATATGTTGTGAAATGAATAGAAAATAGAGTCAAGACATTGACAAGGTTAGAAATAATGATTTGTATTTGAAATAAGATTTTTTTTACATCAAACTTTGCTTTCGTCAAAGAATCCTCCATTTGCAGCAATTACAGCATTGCAGACCTTTGGCATTCTAGCTGTTAATTTGTTGAGGTAATCTGGAGAAATTGCACCCCACGCTTCCAGAAGCAGCTCCCACAAGTTGGATTGGTTGGATGGGCACTTCTTGCGTACCATACGGTCAAGCTGCTCCCACAACAGCTCAATGGGGTTCAGATCTGGTGACTGCGCTGGCCACTCCATTACCGATAGAATACCAGCTGCCTGCTTCTGCTCTAAATAGTTCTTGCACAATTTGGAGGTGTGTTTAGGGTCATTGTCCTGTTGTAGGATGAAATTGGCTCCAATCAAGCGCTGTCCACTGGGTATGGCATGGCGTTGCAAAATGGAGTGATAGCCTTCCTTATTCAGAATCCCTTTTACCCTGTACAAATCTCCCACCTTACCAGCACCAAAGCAACCCCAGACCATCACATTACCTCCACCATGCTTAACAGATGGCGTCAGGCATTCTTCCAGCATCTTTTCATTTGTTCTGCGTCTCACAAACGTTCTTCTTTGTGATCCAAACACCTCAAACTTGGATTCATCCGTCCACAACACTTTTTTCCAGTCTTCCTCTGTCCAATGTCTGTGTTCTTTTGCCCATCTTAATCTTTTTCTTTTATTGGTCAGTCTCAGATATGGCTTTTTCTTTGCCACTCTGCCCTGAAGCCCAGAATCCCGCAGCCGCCTCTTCACTGTAGATGTTGACACTGGTGTTTTGCAGGTACTATTTAATGAAGATGCCAGTTGGGGACCTGTGAGGCGTCTGTTTCTCAAACTAGAGACTCTAATGTACTTATCTTCTTGCTCAGTTGTGCAACGCGGCCTCCCACTTCTTTTTCTACTCTGGTTAGAGCCTGTTTGTGCTGTCCTCTGAAGGGAGTAGTACACACCGGTGTAGGAAATCTTCAATTTCTTAGCAATTTCTCGCATGGAATAGCCTTCATTTCTAAGAACAAGAATAGATTGTCGAGTTTCAGATGAAAGTTCTCTTTTTCTGGCCATTTTGAGCGTTTAATTGACCCCACAAATGTGATGCTCCAGAAACTCAACCTGCTCAAAGGAAGGTCAGTTTTGTAGCTTCTGTAATGAGCTAAACTGTTTTCAGATGTGTGAACATGATTGCACAAGGGTTTTCTAATCATCAATTAGCCTTCTGAGCCAATGAGCAAACACATTGTACCATTAGAACACTGGAGTGATAGTTGCTTGAAATGGGCCTCTATACACCTATGTAGATATTGCACCAAAAACCAGACATTTGCAGCTAGAATAGTCATTTACCACATTAGCAATGTATAGAGTGTATTTCTTTAAAGTTAAGACTAGTTTAAAGTTATCTTCATTGAAAAGTACAGTGCTTTTCCTTCAAAAATATGGACATTTCAATGTGACCCCAAACTTTTGAACGGTAGTGTATGTGAGAAGTACAAACAGTGCAGTGGGAGCAGTACAGAAACAAGCCGTCATAAAACCAGCTGAAATTTGCAGTGTTCAAATACAAAGGAGTTACTTTAATGTAAAGTCACATCAATGAGACAGTTACATCAATGGAAAATAGTTCCATTGATGTAACTGTTTCCAATGGATACAGCACAAACGAGCCAAAAGTTACGGATATGAGACAACTTGAAAGCCAAAGCTACCACAAGACTTCAAAGTTACAACAGTGGCTTCAGAAAGTATTCCCCTCCCACTGATTATTTCTTGTTTTGCTGTGTTGCAAAGTAAAATGAAAATATATCTGGAATAAGATTTTTTTTGTACTCCTACTGCAATGGCCCAGTTTTCAGGAAACTCAAATGGCTGCATAAAAAGTGCATTATGATCACTGCAATATTCACGATACTACAATATTCTTGATATTGATTCACAATATTGATAATGACTTTTACATCTTCAGTAGCATCATTGCAAATATATCGTAAAGGTGCAACCCACAATTGATGCACACAGCGGCTGTCCACCTCACTTTTGCTGTTATTTTGGTCAGAATTCATTCACATTACTTGCAAATGAAGAAACCAGCCAATGTCGCATCACTTTCACGTCCTTTTTGAGGCTTTCAGACAACAAATACACAATACTGACTCGATGGTGAGGTATTTCATGTTTCTTGTTGTCACAATAGTCCACAAAGACGTGGCGGCACATGCCAGTTCAGATTGCACCTTCAATTAGTCAATACATCACAAAGTGTATTCAATTTTCCTCAAACTGTGACTCTCATTTGTTAACAAGGTCCGCCCCATGTTGATTTCAAATTCATGTGTTCAACTGCATGATTGTGCAATAGTTGTCACCAACTTTATGAGGTCTCATTATTGAAACAGCAGATCAAGTCAACCCTATTGTCACTTTGACATAAAGCTGTTCAGAACAAAGGGCTGAATTTGAACCTTCCCAGGAGCACTGGAAACTCCATTGCAATAAAATAGAGAAAAAAAATGGCACAATCCACGCACTACCAAGACAAGTATGTTCTATAAAACTAAGCAACTGTCAGACAGTCTGAGAAATGACCAGCAGACCACCTATAACACTCACAGAGATGCAAAGTTCATTGGCTGAAATTGGAGAAACTGTCCAGAGATCATAAATCTCTTCACCAATTCGTAGATGCAGCTCCTCAGGAGAATGGCTTGAAGGTAGCCAATTCTGAGAGAAGCCAACATTAAGTCAAGCCTGGAGTTTGCTAGCAGCCATGTGACACTATCTCAAAGCTTCTGGAAAAATATTTTGTGGCCCAATAATACTAAAGTGGAGCTCTTTAGTCTGAAAGCAAAGTGCTATGTTTGACGCAAACAAAACACAATCCAACACTCAGGTAAGACCATCTGGACTGTCATAGAAGTTGGTAGCAGCATTATGCTGTTAGGCTGCGTTTCAGCAGGAGGGTATGGAAAGATTTTTGCTATTTGCTATCAAAAGATAGATGGAGCCAAATAGGCAAATCCTTGGGGTGAACCCGTTTCCATCAGCAAGAGATTTGCGTTTAGGGTGAAGATTCATGTTTCAACATGACAATGACCCAAAGCACGCAGCAATATCTACTGAGATTTGGCTTAACAAAAGGTTAATATTCTACAAAGGCCAAGCCAAAGCCCAGACTTAAAGCCGACTGAAATCCTGTAGTATGACCTGAAAATTGCTATCCATTGATGCCCTCCATCTAATTTGGCAGAGTTGAAGAATATTTGCATGGAGAAATGTGCAAAAAAATCCAAAATCAAACTGTACAAATCCCATCCAAAGATTACAGAGAAGACTTGTGGCTCTAGGCCCGATTGCTGCAGAAGGCCTATCTGCAAAGTTTTAACCCTGAAAAGATTAACCCTCTTGAAAAACGCAAATTCTCAGATTTAAAAAAAATCATGTATTTAATTTAGCATTTCTGTGAAGAAAACCTAGTTCAATTATATAAAAATTGTAGGTGTTACAGGGGCAAAATGTGTAAAACTTCAAGGGGAGGGGGTACTTTCTGCAGTCACTGTAAATAATTGGTAAATTAATGAAATAACTGCAGAAGCAAGAAAGCAGTGGGAGGGCTGCAGTTTCACCTCCACTAGGAGTAAGACTATAGAGTAAGACTATGGCTGAGATAATGGCAGCATGAACATGGGAGATTTAGAGATACACCTCCATGAGAGCACTGTAAACAGAAAGTGTACAGAAAATAAATGGCAATATCACAGCCATGAGTAGCGAGCAGGCGCCAACTAGAATCACTTGGCAAGGATTACAATCACTGTAGCAAAAATATATGGCACAACAGGAAAAATATTTTAAAATAAAAACAAATGGCGCCCAGGTAACATGGCAGTCTATTCCATTGTCTACCAACACAGGGATTGCCGGTTCGAATCCCCGTGTTACCTCCAGCTTGGTCGGGCGTCCCTACAGATACAATTAGCCGTGTCTGCGGGTGTGAAACCAGATGTGAGTATGTGTCCTGGTCGCTGCACTAGCGCCTCCTCTGGTTGGTCGGGGCACCTGTTCAGGAGGGAAGGGGAACTGGGGAGAATAGCGTCATCCTCCCATGCACTACGTCCCCCTGGCAAAACTCCTCACTCTCAGGTGAAAAGAAGCGGCTGGCAACTCCACGTATATCCGGGGAGGCATGTGGTAGTCTGCAGCCCTCCCCGGCTCGGCAGAGGGGGTGGAGCAGCAACTGGGACAGCCCGGAAGAGTGGGATAATTAGCCGGATATAATTATGGAGAAAAGGGGGGGGGGGTCCAAAATAATAAAATAAAATAAAAACAAAAAAAATCTTGGGATTCTTTTATCAGCAAGTAACTGTGTCAGATTTCTCTTATCACTGTGTGTACACCAACTTTAATTCAGTTCATGATCTAAATGAAGCTGGGAGGACAATTAAAGAAAGCAGGAAACGAAATTTCTTCAAACAGTGTAATTATTTATGGCTTCCCGTTTGAAATGTACTGGGTTTCTGATGTGCTTATGACAGCAATACTTCCAAACAGAGAAACAATTAAAGACGGCATGTTTAGTCCTGTGTCAAACTTCTTCTCAAGTAGAGGACAGAATGAATTTGTTGAATGCTACATGACTCATTTAAACACATTTAAGTGCTTGACAACTGACTACAGTTAGCTGATGCGTTACTGTGGAATCGTGTAGAGAAACAAATCTTGGCTACTAACACAGTGGATGCAAGAACAGATTTGTGTATTCCCTGCAAAACCAGCGTGAAAAGGAAATGAAATCAAGAGAAATCGCTTCCGCGTCATCTCTCACACCTTTCCACTGTTCCCTGTTCTTCTCCCAACCTACAGCCAATGTCTCCTCAACCCTCTGCTTTTCCAGGTTGCTTACAGACACCGGGTCCTGGTGACAATGAAGCCCCGCGGAGCCTCGTCTCTAATTAGGCACGCTACAATGTGTCTGGTGGATAAACTGTCTTAACTGTCCCGCATTTGCCCTTTAGCATTTAAAACGCTACGCTGTTGATACACAAGCCTGTTTGTCTCCTGAGCTTTTCAAGAAGTATTAAAGAACTCAATACAAAGTGTCCCTCAACAAAAGAACGGCAGTCTGATGGGCTGATTGCAGCATATGGTTTGCTCAGCTCCCCCAGGAGAGAATATTGGGTCTGGCATTAGTGTGTACGAGTGTGTGTGTGTGTGTGTGTGCGTGTGTTCAAGCTCACTCTCAGGAAACAATAGCTGTGAGAAGGAATAGAACAAAGCACACGAGCTAGCTTAATACACATGCACAAAAAGCTTTTGCTGGCACTCTCTCCTCCCTCTCTATAACAGTCTCACCGAGCAGACGTCCATTCTAAAAGGCATCAGCTAGGCAGCCAGGAGGAAATAACACTTTCCATTCACACCTGACTTCCTACATAAGAAGTTCTTAAACCTCTCCAACCGGGGACCCAGAGTCATTAAAAAATAGTAACGCTTGATAAGTGCAGACTCGGTGTGAGCCAGCTTTCCATTCTGGTTCCTTCCCAGGGTGAGAAACTACCTCAAGCTATGAGCTAAAGTGAACTTAATTCCGTGATAGTTGAGTTTGTTGATTCTACCAGCCCCTTCAATAGGTTCCCAACAATAACCTGAAAGCCCTGTGCAATTTGGAGAAACTAGCCAGCCGACTAAATAGTAAAAATAGGTGAATTATAAGCTTTATTATTACCAAGTGTTGACATCTGATAAAACCATCCTGACCAATAATTTAAAAGATGCAGCAGAATAAAAGCAGAGGATAGTTTATTGCCCTATCAGACATTATTTATTTTTACCTTTCGTACAGAGCTTCCCCTATAGTAAATACATGTACACATACTATATATACCACATGACTTACATAGAGAAAAGTGAAACAACAATATATTAACACAAGAGTTTAGAGGTTCAGTGAGTTTAGAACTTCAATGGCAGAAGGAACAAAACTCCAAATGAGTTAAGAGATTTAAAAGAGCCAAAGACTGCAGACAAAGTCAGTTAAATCAGGTATGCTTTTACTCAATTCAACAAAGATTAAATGAATGTGTCATTGTAGGCTAGATGAGCTTTGTAAATCCACCCTTAGGCTTTAGCTTACATCCACAGAAAAAAAAAAATTCTCAAGGGGCAAGCATAGTTTTAATTTCCTTCACTTAAATCTTCAGCCAACAAGGGATTTGCTACCGCTTTCCGCCACAAATCAACGCCATTCGTGAACAGGTGGAGCTGTCCGGTTGAAATGGAATCTGGCCACAAGTGATGTGGCATTACTGGAAAAAGCATCATGTTGTCAACCTTGACTTAGTTATTAAGGGTTAGCTGTAGGCTACAAAAGCAAGTGAACTGTAAAAACACCTCATGCCCCAAGAGGGGAAATGTGAAGCAGAAAAACGTAAAACTGCCAAACTTAATTTTCAACTTGATACTATCTACTACTACTTTCGGCTGCTCCCGTTAGGGGTCGCCACAGCGGATCATCCGTTTCCATTTCTTCCTGTCTTCTGCGTCTTCCTCTGTCACACCAGCCACCTGCATGTCTTCCCTCACCACATCCATAAACCTCCTCTTTGGCCTTCCTCTTCTCCTCTTCCCTGGCAGCTCCATATTCAGCATCCTTCTCCCAATATACTCAGCATCTCTCCTCCACACAACTTTCAACTTGATACTATGGCTGCACAAATTAGCATCCCGGTATCGCAAGCGCATGTATAAATTCTCCCTGAGCGCACACACACACACACACACACACACACACTATATATATATATATATATATATATATATATATATATACACTACCGTTCAAAAGTTTGGGATCACATTGAAATGTCCATATTTTTGAAGGAAAAGCACTGTACTGTTCAATGAAGATAACTTTAAACTAGTCTTAACTTTAAAGAAATACACTCTATACATTGCTAATGTGGTAAATGACTATTCTAGCTGCAAATGTCTGGTTTTTGGTGCAATATCTACATAGGTGTATAGAGGCCCATTTCAAGCAACTATCACTCCAGTGTTCTAATGGTACAATGTGTTTGCTCATTGGCTCAGAAGGCTAATTGATGATTAGAAAACCCTTGTGCAATCATGTTCACACATCCGAAAACAGTTTAGCTCGTTACAGAAGCTACAAAACTGACCTTCCTTTGAGCAGATTGAGTTTCTGGAGCATCACATTTGTGGGGTCAATTAAACGCTCAAAATGGCCAGAAAAAGAGAACTTTCATCTGAAACTCGACAGTCTATTCTTGTTCTTAGAAATGAAGGCTATTCCATGCGAGAAATTGCTAAGAAATTGAAGATTTCCTACACCGCTGTGTACTACTCCCTTCAGAGGACAGCACAAACAGGCTCTAACCAGAGTAGAAAAAGAAGTGGGAGGCCGCGTTGCACAACTGAGCAAGAAGATAAGTACATTAGAGTCTCTAGTTTGAGAAACAGACGCCTCACAGGTCCCCAACTGGCATCTTCATTAAATAGTACCCGCAAAACACCAGTGTCAACATCTACAGTGAAGAGGCGGCTGCGGGATTCTGGGCTTCAGGGCAAAGTGGCAAAGAAAAAGCCATATCTGAGACTGACCAATAAAAGAAAAAGATTAAGATGGGCAAAAGAACACAGACATTGGACAGAGGAAGACTGGAAAAAAGTGTTGTGGATGGATGAATCCAAGTTTGAGGTGTTTGGATCACAAAGAAGAACGTTTGTGAGACGCAGGACAAATGAAAAGATGCTGGAAGAATGCCTGACGCCATCTGTTAAGCATGGTGGAGGTAATGTGATGGTCTGGGGTTGCTTTTCACGCTGGTAAGGTGGGAGATTTGTACAGGGTAAAAGGGATTCTGAATAAGGAAGGCTATCACTCCATTTTGCAACTCCATGCCATACCCAGTGGACAGCGCTTGATTGGAGCCAATTTCATCCTACAACAGGACAATGACCCTAAACACACCTCCAAATTGTGCAAGAACTATTTAGAGCAGAAGCAGGCAGCTGGTATTCTATCGGTAATGGAGTGGCCAGCGCAGTCACCAGATCTGAACCCCATTGAGCTGTTGTGGGAGCAGCTTGACCGTATGGTACGCAAGAAGTGCCCATCCAACCAATCCAACTTGTGGGAGCTGCTTCTGGAAGCGTGGGGTGCAATTTCTCCAGATTACCTCAACAAATTAACAGCTAGAATGCCAAAGGTCTGCAATGCTGTAATTGCTGCAAATGGAGGATTCTTTGACGAAAGCAAAGTTTGATGTAAAAAAAATCTTATTTCAAATACAAATCATTATTTCTAACCTTGTCAATGTCTTGACTCTATTTTCTATTCATTTCACAACATATGGTGGTGAATAAGTGTGACTTTTCATGGAAAACACAAAATTGTTTGGGTGATCCCAAACTTTTGAACGGTAGTGTATATATATATATATATATATATATATATATATATATACTTTTGAACGGTAGTGTATATATACTTTTGAACGGTAGTGTATATATATATATATATATAATATATATATATATATATATATATATACACTACCGTTCAAAAGTTGGGATCACCCAAACAATTTTGTGTTTTCCATGAAAAGTCACACTTATTCACCACCATATGTTGTGAAATGAATAGAAAATAGAGTCAAGACATTGACAAGGTTAGAAATAATGATTTGTATTTGAAATAAGATTTTTTTTACATCAAACTTTGCTTTCGTCAAGAATCCTCCATTTGCAGCAATTACAGCATTGCAGACCTTTGGCATTCTAGCTGTTAATTTGTTGAGGTAATCTGGAGAAATTGCACCCCACGCTTCCAGAAGCAGCTCCCACAAGTTGGATTGGTTGGATGGGCACTTCTTTGAGCAGATTGAGTTTCTGGAGCATCACATTTGTGGGGTCAATTAAACGCTCAAAATGGCCAGAAAAAGAGAACTTTCATCTGAAACTCGACAGTCTATTCTTGTTCTTTAGAAATGAAGGCTATTCCATGCGAGAAATTGCTAAGAATTGAAGATTTCCTACACCGGTGTGTACTACTCCTTTCAGAGGACAGCACAAACAGGCTCTAACCAGAGTAGAAAAAGAAGTGGGAGGCCGCGTTGCACAACTGAGCAAGAAGATAAGTACATTAGAGTCTCTAGTTTGAGAAACAGACGCCTCACAGGTCCCCAACTGGCATCTTCATTAAATAGTACCTGTTAGAGCCTGTTTGTGCTGTCCTCTGAAGGGAGTAGTACACACCGGTGTAGGAAATCTTCAATTTCTTAGCAATTTCTCGCATGGAATAGCCTTCAAATTCTAATAACAAGAATAGACTGTCGAGTTTCAGATGAAAGTTCTCTTTTTCTGGCCATTTTGAGCGTTTAATTGACCCCACAAATGTGATGCTCCAGAAACTCAATCTGCTCAAGAAGTGCCCATCCAACCAATCCAACTTGTGGGAGCTGCTTCTGGAAGCGTGGTGGGGTGCAATTTCTCCAGATTACCTCAACAAATTAACAGCTAGAATGCCAAAGGTCTGCAAATGCTGTAATTGCTGCAAATGGAGGATTCTTTAACGAAAGCAAAGTTTTGATGTAAAAAAAATCTTATTTCAAATAAAAATCATTATTTCTAACCTTGTCAATGTCTTGACTCTATTTTCTATTCATTTCACAACATATGGTGGTGAATAAGTGTGACTTTTCATGGAAAACACGAAATTGTTTGGGTGATCCCAAACTTTTGAACGGTAGTGTATATATATATATATATATATATATATATATATATATAAACCAACCACTCATATATAGGTTGCCATGATTGTTGTGTTACTTCGAGAGATTATCTATACTCTACAGTACTTCATGGAAAATTAACCAATTTTCAACCTTATCTCTGTCTATCTGCAACAGGGGTAACATGAAAAAACAATGGCAGTTGTTCCCGATCGTTTCTACATCTCTGGGGCAGCAGTGAAACCGGTTTTTTGTTTTTGTGGCTGCAAAGTGACGTATCACGACGTCATTTGGCTGCCAGAAAAACTACAGCCCAACATGGTTTCTAATACACTAATCTACTCTAAACACACTGTTCAAAAAACACATCCCGGTTAAGCTACGTTTCCGATGGTTGAATGGACATCCCACAACACAAGCGCAGATGATTTTATGGACGATACTGAAGCTTACGTGCAATTCATTCTGGTACGTGTCGGCGCTGTGGGAAAGACTGAGCAGGAGAACACTGATTTCTCTGTCAATATAGCACACGGTGATAACTTATTGCTCAAAATCCACTACATTACTCATCAATACTGATTGTACATCCACAAAACCATCTGTGAAGTTTCCGCTTCAGAGAATGATTTGGTGTTGTCCCCTCATGCATTTCAAATATGTCTTTGGGATTTTGACCTAAACATACTTCATATATGGTTCAAGGTAGAGGTGGGATTACATCAAGGATCGGCTCTGAGCCCTTTCTTGTTTGCCAATGGTGATGGACAGGTTGACGGACGAGATCAGGCAGAGTCCTCCATGGACTATGATGTTTGCGGATGACATTGTGATCTGTAGCGAGAGTAAGGTGCAGGTTGAGGAGAACCTGGAGAGGTAGAGATATGCACTGGAGAAAAGAGGAATGAAAGTCAGTAGGAGCAGATGGAATACATATGCATGAATGAGAGGGAGGACAGTGGAATGGTGAGGATGCAAGGAGTAGAGGTGACAAGGCGTATGAGTTTAATACTTGGGGTCAACTGTCCAAACTAACAGGGAGTGCAGAAGAGAGGTGAAGAAGAGAGTGCAGGCAGGGGTGGAGTGGGTGGAGAAGGGTACCAACAAGAGTTAGTTAAAGGGAAGGTTACAAGATGGTTGTGAGATAAGCTATGTTATACGGTTTGGAGACAGTGCACTGAAAAAGACAGGAGGCAGGAGCTGGAGGTGGGCAGAGTTGAAGATGCTAAGATTTTCATTGGGAGCAACAAAGAAGGACAGGATTAGAACGATTATATTAGAGGGACAGCTCAGGTTGGATGGTTTGGAGACAAAGCAAGAGAGGAAAGATGAGATGGCTTGGACATGTGTGGAGGAGAGATGCTGGGTATATTAGAGAAAGACGCTGATATGGAGCTGCCAGGGAAGAAGAAAAG